>NC_061862.1:18156087-18282963 GCF_907164915.1 Impatiens glandulifera | reverse complement strand
AATGGGGGATCGGGACATATCCGATCCTCATATGTAAAAACTATGAATAAGTCCTTAAACTAATATTGCAACTTAAAGAAAGAGAATAAACTTTATAAAGTCTTGTTTGAAACTGGAAATATTAAATCTGTAATTACAAGAAAATAAAGATTATTAATAATTAAATAAATAAATATATAACTTATCTCAATACTCCTCCCTCAAGATGAATATCTTGAAGAAATAAGCGTGATCGAAGGTCTTGAAATTGAGCAAAATCCAATGCTTTCGTGAAAATATCTGCAACTTGTTTCTTTGTTTGCACATGAAAAAGTTGAATAAAACCAGCCAAATATTGATTTCTAACTACATGACAATCTATGTCAATATGCTTCGTTCTTTCGTGAAAAACTGGATTCTCAGATATGTGTATGGCAGCTTTATTATCACAATATAAAGATATTGGTAACTTTAATTTAAAATTCAAGTCATTAAGAATATAGGAAATCCATTGAAGTTCACAAACTGTAGCAGCAAGACTACGATATTCAGATTCTGCCGAGGATCTAGAAATAGTTGCTTGTTTCTTGGCTTTCCAATATATGATTGATTTCCTAACACATATACAATAACCTGTTATAGATTTTCTTGTTTCAACACAAGAGCCCCAATCAGAATCATAATATGTAATTATGGAAGAATCAATTTTCATATGGATAAAAAATACCCAATGACGTTGTACCTTTTAAGTATTTAACTAAGTACAAAGCTGCATTCCAATGACATAAGAGAGGTTTTTGCATGAATTGAGATAATTGTTGAACAACATATGCAATATCTGGTCTAGTGTAGTTTAAATATAGAAGTCTCCCAATTATCCTTTTATACTTAGAAGGATCACATAATATATCTTGAGTTTCATCTTCAAATTTTATGCCTTTAATCATTGGCGTGTTTGTGGGTTTACAACCCATTAGACCCGTATCATGTAATAAATCTAGAATATATTTCCTTTGGCTTACATAAATACCAAGATTATTTTGTACAATTTCAAGACCCAAAAAAAACTTTGCATTTCCAAGATCTTTGATAGGAAATTTAGTATCAATCATATGTTTGATCTTTTTGATATTTTCATAGTCATTCCCTGTTATTAACAAGTCATCAACATATATTACTAGACCAATCATATTCACACCATTTTGTTTAAAATATAAACAATGATCATGTTGTGATTTTGTGAAACCAATATCAATTAAAAAATTAGATATTTCATTATACCATTGCCTTGATGCTTGTTTCAAACCATAAAGACTTTTTCTTAATTTGCAGACCATGTTTGTGTTATCAACATTGTTTAGACCTTGCGGAATTTTCATAAAAATATCTTCTTCTAAGTTTCCATGAAGAAATGCATTATTTGTGTCAATGTGATTCAAGATCCATCTATTTGAGGCTGCTAAAGCAATTAATAATCTTACAGTTACACTCTTAGCCACTGGTGCAAAACAATGATGGAAATCAATACCATCTTTTTGATTAAAACCTTTCGCAACTAAACGCGCTTTGCATTTGTTTAAAGTATCATCAGAATTAAGTTTGCTTTTATAGACCCATTTACAACCAATGGCTTTCATGCCTTTGGGTAATTCAGTTATTTCCCATATTTGATTCAATTCAAGCGCATTTAGTTCATCATTCATTGCTTTTATCCATTTTGGATCTTGAAATTCCTGTTTGAAATCTAGTGGAGTTGTGGTTAGATCAAAGTTAGATAAAGAGTTTATATACTCTTGATCTTTGCACAAAGAATGAAAAGGATAAGTTTGTGGAGTGTAATCTAGATCAAAATTTTCTTTTGATTTAACATGATTTGTAATAAAGTCTTGCATCCAATTTGGAGAATATTTAGTTTTGGTACTTTTCTTTTGAATTGTTTCAGATGAATCATTATTTTGATCATTTTTGTCAAGGTTAATATCTGTTATTGTAATTTTTGTAATATTATCGAGGGTTAATATTTGTTATTGTAATTTTTGTAATATTATCGAGTTTTGATTGATCATTGATATCTTCTTTGAAAGGTAGAATATTCTCAAAGAAAACAACATCTCTTGAAACTACAATATCACCTGATTCAATCTGATAAAGAGTATACCCTTTCTGATTTGAAGGATATCCAATAAAGACACATTTTATGCCTCTATCTTCAAATTTTGATTTTTGTGGAAAAGTATTTGTCATGTAACATAAGCAACCAAAAACTTTCAAATTATCATATTTAGCTTCACACTTATTAAGCATGAAGAATGGTGACTTCCAATTCAAAACTTTTGTTGGCATTCTATTTATTAGATAGGTTGCAGTAAGGATAGAAAAAGGCCAAAATTTGATCGGTAAGTTAGAATGTTTTAAAATAGATCTTCCTACCTCAATTAGATGTCTATGCTTTCTTTCTACAACTCCATTTTGTTGTGGAGAATATACACAAGTCTTTTGATGTATTATGCCCATTTTTTCAAAAAAACATATTGCATTTTGAATTCACAAATTCAGTTCCATTATCACTTCTAATGATTTTAATGTTCTTTGAATATTGAGTTTTGGTCATTAAATAAAAATTTTGAATTTTATCAAAAACAACAGTTTTATCAGAAATTAGAAAAGTCCAAGTACATCTAGAGTAGTCATCTACAATTGTAAGCATAAACGGTGTTTTAGTGTATGATTCTTCTTTACAAGGTCCCCAAATATCAATATGAATAATATCGAATTTATCTTTAGAAGATGAAGTGCTATTATGAAAAGGTAAACGATGTGATTTACAAATTTGACAAGTTTCACAATGATCCATATTATTGATAAGAGAAGGAAACAATATTCTAAGAACTTCATTAGAAGGGTGTCCACATCTATAATGCACAGTTTTACAATCTAAGGTAGAAAATGAAGTTTCAGCATCATTATTAGAATCTTTAAGGAAATTAGTAACTATGGAATAGAAATACAAGTTTCCTACACGTTTGCCAAGCTCAAGGATATCATCTAATTCAGGGCTCTGCATCAAACATCCATTTTCAGAAAATATGCATTTAATTTTTTCACCTGCAATTAATCTAGTAACTAATATTAGATTATACTTAAAATCTGGAGCAAATAACACATCCTTAAGAATCAATCTATCATTTAATTTGAGACTACCAGATTCATTTATTGTCTTCTTAGATCCATCAGCTAAATATAAATCAATTTCAGAATCTGTTTTCTTAATATCAAAAAGCAATTTTCTATTATTGCAAATATGTGTACTAGCCCCTGAATCTATTAACCATAATTGCTTTGAACTGTTTAAACTATTCATGCTCATTGTAAATTCTATATCAGTTATAAAATAAAGATTGAGTCTAGAAAACTTACCTGCTTCGAAGTTGATTTCTTTAATTTTAGTATACAGGTTAGCTTCAGGTCTAGTATTCCCTTCAATTAAGCTTTTCATCATGTCCTGCATCATCTTCATTTGATCTTGTAAAGAGACTGTTTTGTCATTGTTGTCAAATGACACTGAATTCACAACATTCTTCCTTATGTTGTTATCCCACCAATCTGGAAAACCAATTAGTCTATAACATCCTTCTTTAGAATGACCCTTCATATTGTAGTGAGTACATGAGAGATTTCTTCTTTTGTCATTGTTGTAGGCTCTTCCATCATTTCTTTTGAATCTTTTTGAACTACCTTCTCTGAAATCTCTTACTGTCATGGCAGATTGTAAGTTGGATTGTTGATGTTGTCGATTTATCAGGTTCTTTGATTCAACATTCAAGAACATCGTGAAAGCCTTGTATACACTCGGTAAAGGATCCATAACTAGAATACTATCCTTTAGATTCTCATAAGAATCATCCAGACCCATCAAGAACAGCAACAAATTATGTTTTTCATACCTAGTCAAAACTTGTTTTTCCAACTTGCATCCCACACAATTTTCAATTTGAGATTTATCACAAGAACATGCATTATGTGGTTCAAGATGTAACAATTCATCCCAGTTTAGACGTACCTTAGAATAATATTCTTCTAAATCAAGATTCTCCTGCTTTGTTGTACATATATCTTTTTTAACTCGATACAAGGTTGGACCATTGTTATCTTTATACCTTGCTTTCACTTCATTCCATAGCTTTAAAGAGGTTGTTGTGCTCTGAAAGTGAATTCTCTTCTTCTTATCGATTGTGTTCATTATCCATGAGCGGACCATTGCATCAATCATTTTCCAGCGAATAGCATCTTGAGGTGCAGTCGGAACTATGAATGATCCATCAATATAACACATCTTCATTTTCGCAGTGAGTGCCAATTGCATGCTGGTAGACCATTCGAAGTAGTTCTGGCGGGTCAGAACTGTGTGAGTCAATATTGCTCCTGGAATGTCGCCAGGATGAACATAGAGAGGATCTGTGCAATCTCGCTTCAATGGTGCCATTGGTGGAAAAACTTGAACAGGAACTTGAACCGGATCAATTGTGCGTTCTTGACGAGCTTTGAAATTAGGGTTCAGAGAACGCACTGGCTCATCAAGAAGATCGTCGTTGTCGAAATCAAATGGATCATCACTTCCTGAAGGTTCTTGAGGTTGCAGGATCGCCTCCTGCTCTGATACCATGTTGAACTTTAACCAAGAAATCAAACTAGAATTCAAGAAAGAAAGACGAAGAAAAGTGATCTGTATTGATTGATGAAAAAACCCAAGTCTTTGTTACATTCTCAATCTAAGAATTGGGGATCGGGACATATCCAATCCTCATATGTAAAAACTATGAATAAGTCCTTAAACTAATATTGCAACTTAAAGAAAGAGAATAAACTTTATAAAGTCTTGTTTGAAACTGGAAATATTAAATCTGTAATTATAAGAAAATAAAGATTATTAGTATAAACTAATAATTAAATAAATAAATATATAACTTATCTCAATAATAATATTTTCACAAGAGAAAGTCATGGAAAAACTTGTTACAAATTTTCTTCTAATTCATTTTTTATGATTTTTCAACCAATTAATAAATATTTTACGAATTCTCTCCTAATTTTGGGACGAGTAACATGTGGATAAATAGCCTCTATTTTTTTTAGAACATTTCCTTTAATTGCCACAAATCTGACTGTAGGTATGTTTTAGTAACTGATGGGTTTTTATAGTACAAATTTAAAAAGAGAAGAATAAATAGCATAAATTTACCGATCCTCTCAAATTGAGAGATATTGAGTGATTAAGAATTTTAACTATTTTTAATTCATAGACTCAATTCAATTTCTTCTCTTACTTCTTGACTACGAAAACTGGTATGTTATAGAAGACAACATCTTCCTCATCTGGTAAACCTGATCTAGACTAACATAGAAGACAACATCTTCCTCATCTGGTAAACCTGATCTAGACCGGAAGAGAAATGGTGAATCGTCTCGCGTTTCTGTAAAGGGGAGGCTCAGCGCCTTCCATTCGTAGACAGTTCGATCTCGTCCCCTTTTCGATGTCTGTCGGATGACTATGTGAATGTTTTGGAATGGGATGTTCGCTTTTTTTAACAAGTAGACCCAAGATACAAACTAATAAAATATTCCTACTCTACGGTTTTTATTATTCCTACTCTACGGTTCGGTTGGCAAGGGTTGGCAAGCAACTGTTGCTAGTGAGAATTTCCCTTTCTCTTATCAAAGACTTAGTTGAATGCGGAGTTAGCTGACATCATAAAAAAGAAGTAAAAAGTTTATGTAACATATTATGTATTGCCTGGGAATCCATTTCATTATAATACCATAAAAAAAAATAAAGGCTTGAACTAACCTTTAGAAAATTCCGTCTTTGAACTAACATTTAAAATGACAGTGCAACTAAAGAGAGTATTCAGATATAAGATTTTTTTTTAAATCCTGAGAACTCTCATAGAAGACAAATACTGTATGTATTTGAAATTTATTAAGATCTTCTTGTAGGCAGGGGCGGAGTCAGGATTTGAAACCTACCGGGCTAATTTTTTATTAAAAAAATCTATCCGGGTTAGTTTTATAGTTTGTTGTCACCAATGCCTTTTAACGACGGAAAATAACTAATAACGACGATAATTTACCGTCGTTATTGATAAAATACATACAGGCTCTTTCACGCTACCCGGGCTGTAGCCGACTTGTACTTGGCTCCGCCCCTACTGTCACGGGCTCAGTCTTTTCACTGACGATCCGTGCGGCACTAGTTACGATCTTCACAAGAACAAGTAACTAGTCAGCCTTACTCGACGCAACACTCGGCGTTTAATAGAATTGACACAAGAATTCTAGAGAGAGAGTAACTCTTACAAAAAAATAGTAGTATATTACTCGAATACTTGGTGATTTACAATGCAATACTTCACAGGTATTTATAGGACTAATTCTAACTATTACATTGATTGTGCACTAATTTAGGGATTCCTTATAATTATCAATCAAGGACATTCCTAATTAAGGACATTCCTTTTATACGTCAATTAGTGATGCACTAATCAAGAAATTCCTTTTAACTCTCAATTAGGTGCGCTAATCAAGGACCTTCCTTCCAGCTTCCTTCCAGTCTAGAATCTTCCTTGGGTTGGGCTTAAGAGGGCTCAAGCCTCCTCCTCTTCTTGGGCCAGGAGGATTGGGTCGTGACATTCTCCTTAAGCCTCCTCTTCCTGGGCCAGGAAGATTGGGCTGTGACATTCTCCCCCACTCAATCTGGCGACGTCCTCGTCGCTTCCTCCTTGTAGGCTTGGATGATGTCTCCACATGAGATAAAAGTTTTGAGCGACGTGCTGACTTTCTAACCCATTTCTTCTCTAAGAAAGGGCCTTCGTATTGCCTCACAAGCCCCTTATGAAATTTGGAAAATTGTCTCTCTTGATGGAGGAGAAGTTTTATTATCACTCGGTTTCCTCCGAACTCCAAGTGTCTTCTCTTCTTTTCCTCCCATTTCTTCATTCTTTTGGCGGTCTTGGCTATTTCGCACTTCTCTTTCTTGAATGGAAACTCCTCTGGTTGCCTCTTCAATTCCTCCAATTTGGAAGGTTTAATGCGATAAAGAACCGTCGCCGATGGTTTAGTACATTTGACTAACTCTTCTCTATGATCCACCTCTCTCTTATGGTGGAATTTCTCTGATAATCCAGTGGATATTACATCAGGACCTTTCTCTAGGACAGTTGTAACTTCTGGATGTATCTTCTCTTTAGACACAGTTTTCTCATCTTCTTTCACAATGACAAAAGATGATGGGTAGGTGCCCTCCGCACCTTTTGAGAGTTGCATGGCAGATAGGTGCCTAGTTTCTCTCTTGCCTTCTCTTGTTAAAGGTATTGTGCGAGTATTACCTTGCTCTAGAATGTACATCATATTGGCAGAAGGGAGTAGGATGGCATTTGCCTTGTCTAGGAACTCTATGCCGAGAACCATTTTGTAGTCATCCATGTCGATAATGGAGAAATCCAGAAGGCCGGTCCACTCCCCCAAGTTGATCTTTACATTACGAGCAACTCCATAAGTCGCACTTGGTGCTGAGTTGACTGCTTTAAGCCACCCTTTCTCTTTAGTGTACTTAATCCCCAGTCTTCTCGCCTCCTTTACCTCTAGAAAATTGTTGTTGGCTCCCGTATCCAACAAAGCTTTAACCATGTGTTTTCTTACTCTAGTTTCCACAAATAGTCTTCCTTTCTTCGCGGACTTTGACTTATCAAACTTTGCTGTAACGGCACTAAGTAGGTTTAACGACCCCAATCGAGCTTCATCGTGAACGCGTTCATGCTCCTCCATCAATGCTGATAGTTTATTCTTCATAGGGCACTCTCTTGCTTTGTGCGGTCCTTCACAAAAGAAACACTTTATCCGGGGTCTCTCTACATGTTTCTCCTCCCGATCTTCTCTACCATTGGGTTTGGTAGACTTAATTGGGTCTTCATTGTTGTAGATATGGTTTCCACCATTTTCCCCCTTGTCAATCCTCTCATAGATCGACTTTGGTTTCTCTTGCCTTCTCATTTCGAAAAGGGATTCAGCCACGGCAATAGCGGTGCTTAGATCTTGGACCCCACGTCGTTCCAACTCCAGCTTCGCCCACATTTGTAGACCATCAGTGAAGGCGAACAAGGCTTCGTCGTCTGAGTAGTTAGGGATTTCAAGGAGAGTAGCGATGAACTCCTTGACATACTCCTTAATACTCCCTCTGTGTGAGAGTCGCCGCAACTTGGCCCTTGCTTCTCGAATGGCGTTTTCAGGATAGAACTGTCTCTTAAGTTCTTCCTTGAATTCACCCCAGGTGTTGATAGAAAACGTACCTCTTTCAATGTCGCTACTCCTTCGCCTCCACCACAGCATTGCGGTGTCTTCCAGGTATGTCGTGGCAGTATCTATCTTCCTCGCCTCTTCTACTAGGCCGAGTGCTTTGAAATACTGGTCCAGACTCCATAAGAAGTTGTCGATCTCTTTCGCATTCCTCTCGCCTAAATACGCTTTAGGCCTTGGAACATCTATCCTTATCGGATTGTGGACTCCTACAGGCGCACGTCCGCACTCTTGCGCAACCGCCTTCTTGAGTAACGCCACATCCTCTTCAGTGGCTTGTAATTTAGATGACATTACCTCGAGTTTCTCGGTCAAGGTAATGATTTTACCAAGGAGGGTCTGCTCCACGATCTGAGCTTGCTCTTGACACTTGGACAAACCTTCATTCAGGGCACCTTGCATTCCTCCTTGGAGCTCGTCTCTCTCCTTCTCAAGATCGGCAATGCGTTCCTCTAGGTCCCCGTCGTTATCTTGTCCATACGCCACGGTGAGTTCTACCTTCTCCAACCTGGCGATAATGTCAACGATAACATCTCTTGATCTTTCTCTTTCTTTGGTAGCTTTGGTTCCTCCCGCCTGAACTTTGCGAGAGTTCCTACCATCTTCTCTGGTCTCGTGGGGAAGATTCTCTACTTCGTCCACGACCTTTGAAGTTTCTTCCGATCTCCTCGTCATTTCAGCTCTGATACCAATTGTCACGGGCTCAGTCTTTTCACTGACGATCCGTGCGGCACTAGTTACGATCTTCACAAGAACAAGTAACTAATCAGCCTTACTCGACGCAACACTCGGCGTTTAATAGAATTGACACAAGAATTCTAGAGAGAGAGTAACTCTTACAAAAAAATAGTAGTATATTACTCGAATACTTGGTGATTTACAATGCAATACTTCACAGGTATTTATAGGACTAATTCTAACTATTACATTGATTGTGCACTAATTTAGGGATTCCTTATAATTATCAATCAAGGACATTCCTAATTAAGGACATTCCTTTTATACGTCAATTAGTGATGCACTAATCAAGGAATTCCTTTTAACTCTCAATTAGGTGCGCTAATCAAGGACCTTCCTTCCAGCTTCCTTCCAGTCTAGAATCTTCCTTGGGTTGGGCTTAAGAGGGCTCAAGCCTCCTCCTCTTCTTGGGCCAGGAGGATTGGGTCGTGACATTCTCCTTAAGCCTCCTCTTCCTGGGCCAGGAAGATTGGGCTGTGACACTACTTGTAGGAGAGAGGATATTAATTGTTAATGAAGAATAAAATTTAAATAAATAATATTCACGGACTCATTAATAGGTGTTTTTCTAGTCAAAATTCAGTTTTCGGATTAATAAATGAGTTTGAAAAGTATTATACTTTTTTTCCTGAATTATAACAAAAGCAAAGTATTATTTTAATTCAAAGGTAAAACCTTGTTAATTAATTAACTAATCAAATTATTTTATTATTTTAAAAGTTTGTTTGGTATTGAATTAAATGAAATGAATATTATAATTTGAAATATATTTGGTAGATAAATAGATTATTTAGTTGATGAAATTTCCCAAAGGAATTTCTTAACTAATACTTTAAATAATTTGATGTGTGAATAATGAATATTGATTCTCTAAACAAATTTGAGGTTCTCAAAGTATTTATCATTTATTTTATCGAATATTTTGAGACTAAACTCTCTAGGTATTTATTATCGAGTTTTACTCTCTAAGATTTTTTCCGATTAGAAAAATATATATATTTCGATATGAAGGATATAATATCGATATCATACAAAAATCTCGATATATCGCAAATATTCGGTATATTGGTATATCATACCAAGATTTCAGTATACCAAAATTTAGGTAAGATATATGTATGATTTTTGGTCGTTAAATAAGTCGTCTTTGAACTTGTTTATATCTTTTTGCATATCATCAATTTCTTCAAACATAGGTATATGAAGAGAATTCTCCGTGGATGGTACTACTTCATCTACGAAGGTAGAATCATCATGCGTGTGTGATAATGCTTCATTTTGTTGTTCGACCAAATAATTATTATGAATATATGGAAAAAAATTAAGAAAATGTGTTGCAGCAAAATATTTTTTCTTTTCAAAATTACCTAAAAAGTTGTCAATATTGTCACTTCATTTCTTGGAATATGATCATGGTATGGTAGGGACTAGTTAGATTATTCATGATGGTCATCATCAATTGAATTAATTTTTGCATCCGGATATTCTTATACCTAGACGGTCCTTTTCTTTTCAAGACAACAACTACATGGAATTTAAATAACTTTGGAGGGAAATCCTTTAGTATATAATATTTGGTATATTGCTATATCATATCGAAATTTCGGTTCAACAAAATATAGGTAAGATATACATAGTTTTAAAATACGCGATTTAATCGTCGGTCCAACCGGTTCGACCGCGATACCGGTGAATGAACGTTCCGACATTTAACTTCAATAAAATTACCTTTCGAACAGGTCAACAACTACATGGAATTTAAATAACTTTGGAGGGAGATCCTTTAGTATATAATATTTGGTATATTGCTATATCATATCGAGATTTCGGTTCAACAAAATATAGGTAAGATATACATAGTTTTAAAATACGCAATTTAATCGTCGGTCCAACCGGTTCGACCGCGATACAGGTGAATGAACGTTCCGACATTTAACTTCAATAAAATTACCTTTCGAACAGGTCAAAATCCGATTCGACCGGACGGTTCGACCGAATATCCGAATCGAAATTTTCGGTTCGAAAGGTTAGTCTGCACTTTAGTTTTATAATACATTTTGGAGTGACTGTAAAATCACACACAAACATATAATGTTTAGCGATTTTCTCGCATCAAACCACTCATCCATCAATCACATTGTAATTCCAGTCAAACAGATTCACTTCTACTCATAACGAGAATATTTTCTTCATTTATTCTGAGCTCCACCTATAGCTTCCATAAAATCTTTAAACAGATCGTCGTCAATTGACTTCGCGCCAAAAGCACCGTACATGGCTACTGGGACAATGGGAGACAATTGTGAGTTGCCATTGGCTAGAGAGGCGGCGACTTTCGAATGTTTCAATCGGTTATCTTGGGGATGAACATGGTGTAGCGGAGGAATTCTCTCTCATACTAATTGTTGGTGGATTGGTCGATAACAGCATTGACCAGATCTGAAATTCTCTAACACTGATCCGATACTGATATGCATATAATTAAGAACATTTTTATGCATCGATACTAAAAAAAAAATAGGAAATACCTGTCCTTTTTTTTCCATCAATCTTCATTTGCGATGGCTTTGCGGGTCAGTTAAATTGATCATTTCCCTAAAAGGTATGAATATTTTTTTAAATCCGGACTCCAGTTGGACCGGTCAGACCAAATTTTACCAAAAAAAAAACGGTGTTTTCAAAACAATGGATATATGTATGTGCAATGACTAACTTTGGATAAGAAAATTATTGTAGATAATTTAATCCAAATATTTTAGAAGTTACAAATGCTTTACTAAAAGTCAACTACGATTAATAACTATTATAATTGGGTTCTACAAGGTCATACATTAATAATTTGATTTGATGGATTATATTAAAGAAAATAATAGTTAATTATTAATTTTGATAGGTAAAAATAGTTAATGAAGTAGTAATATTAATTAACTATTTAAATAAAAACCTAACTGTGTCAAAATAATCATGTGCAGATTAAATCAGACCAATATTCAAATTTAAGTCAGCTTTGTCAAAGCATGACCGACATCTTACAAATTAACAAAAGCAACATTTTGAGAAAATCGGCTCTATGTACATATCGACATTACAACATATCGGTTATTTGAGAAAAGCAGAATCAGCACTATGTACATATCGACATTACAACATATCGGTTATTTGAGAAAAGCAGAATCAGCACTATGTACATATCGGCATTACAACATATCGGTTATTTGAGAAAAGCAGAATCGACTCTATGTACATATCGACATTACAACATATCGGTTATTTGAGAAAAGCGGAATCGGCTTTATGTACATATCGGCATTACAACATATCAATTATTTGAGAAAAGAGGAATTGGCTCTATGTACATAATCAACTTTTGAAGAAATCGGCATATGAACCATATCGACATTTGGTACAAATCGACATTTGGACCAAATCGGCTTCTGGACAAGTTCGACTTTCCAGATATCGACTTTCTACAAAACACGCGTCTGGCACTCCAGATATCGGCTTTCTACAAAGCACACGTCCGACTTTCCAGATATCAGCTTTCTACAAAGCACGCGTCCGACTTTCCAAATATCGGCTTTCTACAAAACACGCGTCCGACTTTCTAGATATCGGTTTTCTACAAAGCACGCGCATGGCACTTCAGATATCGGCTTTCTACAAAGCACATGCCTGACTTTCCAGATTTCGGCATTCTAGAAAACACTTCCGGCATTCTGCATTTCGGCACTATGAAAAGGCGCTTCCAGCACGTTGCATATCGGCATCCCATGAAGCGCGTCCGGTATTTCACAATATTATGTTCTACCAACCTCGGGAATATATATGGACTCTTTTGGCAAATTCAGACATCAGCTTTACACTTCCCAGATGAGCGCTTCCATTTTAGTGTAAATACTGTTGAAGACTTCTCTGCAGCAGCAGAACCAGAATCAAAGAAAGGTCAAACATCCTGATATACATATTCTTTGGAGATTGAAATCACATTAATGACAATTTGGATTATTAGCATCCAAGTACAGACAAGGTCAAAGATTATCTAATCTAATGTACTAATCTGGACCTCAACCAATCAAGATCAAGATAAGATGTCCAATGAAGCAAATATAGCCGTTGAGCTACAAATATATCCGTTGATATTTTGCCTACTTAAGAAGATAGAGGTCAACCTGCTTCATCACCTTTTTCACCGTTGCAACCTACACCTTTTACTAGTAATCTTATAAGCTATCAACTTTTTCAATCTCTCAAGGTTTCACAAGTTTTCAAAGTATGTTAGAGTTCTAACCTTGTATTACAATACTAGCTATTTTGTGTGAGTAGTGAGCATTGTAAGTTGACATAATTCGTTTCTGTTCAACAGAGTGTGTATTGGAAGGTCGAAAACAGACAGTAACTAAGCCCTGATTGTTCAACTAAGTTTGCATACGTGTTGTAAACAGACTGAATATTATAGTGAATATCCTTCTCAAAGGTTTGAGAAGAAGGGGTGACGTAGGAGTTTATACTCCGAACATCCATAAATCTTGTGTCTTATATTGTGTTCTTTAGTATTTTATCATTCATATTGATCATCAGGTGCTTCAAACCCAAACAAACAATTCCGCACTTGACTTTGTCAAGAGTTTGTGACGGTTTGTGTAGAGTGGAAACGAGATAATCAACCTTTAACAAGGTTATTATCGAACGGTGAGTGTGTAAGCGTTCAACGTTGCGAGAATCCCGTCTCCTTCGGCGATCCCGATCCTAACAAATATATAATAGATATTATTAATAATAAATATTATTTATTTATAAAATAAAATAATATATATAATTAAAAGAGTTTAATTATAGAATTAAGATTTTAAAATAATGTTATTTATTAAATAAATAATATATAATCAAATAGTTTAATTATTATGTTAAGATCTTATAATCAAGTTAATTAAAAAAATATTTATAATATTTTATATATTCTCTCCTTAAATATTTTAAGGTTTATACATATATATATATATATATATGATATTGAAGTCAAAACTTTTGAGCACAGATGAGATAAAGAAAAACATCTACATTTTCAACCAAATAATTGTGAATTGATTCTCCCTAATCCTTTCATCCTAGGAATTGAAGGCAAGGGGATCTAACTAGGCTCGTGTATGCTAACTAGAGGAGTAACACGTGATGCTCTCATCTTCGTCGATACCACCAAGCTCGACTCAGTTCACGCATAAAAATTATTCTATATGAACTAAGTAGTAATGATTTTATCAATTAGCATAAAAATCATGGGGATATGTGCCTAGTATAAACAAGCTTTTTATCGACGAATATTAGAGATGACGAACATATGTCGTGGTTAATAATAATTATTATTGTCGGCGATGTAATGCCGACGCCAATAAATGTTATTATCCATGGCTTTTGTTGTCTTCGTCGTGGCTAATGTTCTGGCTTTTCCGCCACTCTCCGCCATTATTATTAGCCACGACTTTCGTTGTCTTCGTCGTGGTTATTTTTAAAGATATTATTAGTCACGGATTTATGCTAAAGTCGTGGCTAATAATCAATAATATCAGACACGACAATAGCTTAACGTCGTGACTAATATTCCAATACTAATAGCGACGACGATAACATAAATCCCTGACTAATAAAATATATTATTAGCCACGGCTTTATGCTAACGCCGTCCTTAATAATTGTCACCGACAAATTTGTTTTGTCCAAATAATTTTTAAGAGACCTACAAATATTAGGAACGACGTTAGCATAGAGCATTGACTAATATTATTATTAGCCACGACTTTATGTTAACGTCGTCCCTAATAATCAATATTCATACTATTAACGACCCACCGACAAATGTTGTCGTTGATAGTCTTTGCTAGATAATTTTCTAGTCCTATAAATAGAACACTCCTCCTTCGTTTCTCCATAAGGAATTTATATCTTAAACTATTGATTTCTTTCTAACCAATATGTTATCGGGGTTCTTTTGAGATATTTATATCTTCAATTTGTTAAAATAAAATTGAAGATTTAACATAAGACCCCGATTATTTATTGGTTTGAAGCACATTGATTGAAGATCACAAGGAGGAGAAACATATTCCTTAAAAAAATCTATTGGTTTGAAACATGTCTTTTTAAAGAATTTTGCCAATGACAATCAATCTCTTCTTGGGCTTCTCCATCAATCTTGAATTAGTTAGAATGACTTAATTGAATATGGAAATCCAAGAGAAGTTTGAATTTCTATTGGTTAGAACCACTTCTCCTTAAAGAATTTTCTCAATGATCATCAATCTCTTTTGGGAAATTTCTATCTTCAGTTGGTTAAAATTGAAGATGGAGATTTTCCAGGAGAGCCTGATTGTCTATTGTTTAATCAATTCGTCCATCAAGTGTTTAATTATGATTCCAAAATAAATAATTTATGAATGTGAGGTGTACTAGTAACATTTGATCTTGAAATATTCAACTTAAAACACTTCAATTTTTCATTTGAAGAAACGTGATCAGAAGATTCGAGATCAGAAGATTCGCGATCAGAATGCACGTAAAATACAAGAGATACAAAAATGTGAACAGGAGATACGCGCACAACAAACACGTGAAATGGAAGAGACGACAATAGCATAAAGTCGTGGCCAATAAAATATATTATTAGCCACGACTTGATGCTAACATCATCCCTAATAATTGTCGCCGACAAGATTTTTTTGTCCAAATAATTTTCAAGGGACCTACAAATATTAAGGACAACGTTAGCATAAAGTCATGTCTAATAATTTTATTATTAGTCACAACTTTATGCTAACGCCGACCCTAATAATCAATATTAAGGCTATTAACGACCCACCGATAAATGTCGTCGTTGTTAGTCATTGCCAGATAATTTTCAAGTCCTATAAATAGAACACTCCTCCTTCATTTCTCCATAAATAATTTAAGATTCTCCTAAATTACTGATTTCTTTCAAACCAACATGCAATGGGGTTCTTCTGAGATATCTCTATCTTCAATTTGTTAAAATAAAATTGAAAATTTCTTGGAAGATCCCGATTGTTTATTGGTTAGAAGAACATTGGTTGAAAATCACAAGAAGGAGAAACAAATTCCTTAAAAAAATCTATTGGTTTAAAACACGTCTTCTTAAAGAATTTTCCCAATGATAATCAATCTCTTCTTGGGCATTTCCATCGATCTTGAATTAGTCAGAATGAGTCAATTGAAGATGGAGATGGATTTTCATGAAGAGTCTGATTGTCTATTGGTGAAAACCACTTATACTTAAAGAATTTCCCCAATTATCTACTAGGAAATCTCTATCTTCAATTGGTTAAAATTGAAGATTGAGATTTCCCAAGAGAGTCTAATTGTCTATTGTCTATTCAAGTCGTCAAACAAGTATTTAATTACGATTCCAAAACAAATAATTGATGAATGTGAGGTGTACTAGTAACATTTTATCTTGAAATATTCAACTTTAAACTCTTCAATTTTCATTTGAAGAAACGTGATCAGGAGATTCGTGAAGAGCAGTTACGTCAAAGACAAGAGATACAAAAACGTGAATAGGAGATGAGCGCACAACAAACACGTGAAATGGAAGAGACGACAATAACATAAAGCATTGGCCAATAAAATATGTTATTAACCACAACATTATGCTAACGCCATTCTAAATAATTGTCATCGACAAGAATTTTTTGTCAAAATAATTATCAAGTGACCTACAAATATTAGGAATGAGGTTAGCATAAAGACATGTCTAATGATATTATTATTAGTCATGACTTTATGCTAACGCCGTCCCTAATAATAAATATTCAGACTATTAATGACCCATCGACAAATGGCGTCGCTGATAGTCTTTGCCAGATATTTTCAAGTCCTATAAATATAACACTCCTCATTTGTTTCTCCTTAAAAAATTTAAGATTCTCCTAAAATAATGATTTCCTTCTAACCAATATGCAATCGGGGTTCTTCTGAGATATCTTTATCTTCAATTTGTTAAAATGAAATTGAAGATTTCTTAGAAGATTCCGATTGTTTATTGGTTAGAAGAACATTGGTTAAAGATCAAAAGAAGGAGAAACAAATTCCTTAAAAAAATCTATTGGTTGGAAACACGTCTTCCTAAAGAATTTTCCCAATGATAATCAATCTCTTCTTGGGCATCTCCATCGATCTTGAATTAGTCAAAATGAATAAATTGAAGATGGAGATGGATTTCCAAGAAGAGTCTGATTATCTATTGGTTAAAATCACTTCTCCTTAAGGGATTTTCTCAATGATCATCAATTTCTTCTGGGAAATCTCTATCTTCAATTGGTTAAAATTGAAGATGGAGATCTCCCAAGAGAGCTTGATTGTCTATTGTGTATTCAAGTCGTCCATCAAGTGTTTAATTATGATTACAAAATAAATAATTGATGAATGTGTGGTGTACTAGTAACATTTGGTCTTGAAATATTCAACTTATAAACTTTATATTTTTCATTTGAAGAAACGTGATCAGGAGATTCGCGATGAACAAACACGTCAAATACAAGAAATACATAAACGTGAACAGGAGATGCGCTCACAACAAACATGTGAAATGGAAGAGATGTGTGCATTGGTGTTTTCACAACAAGAGTCTATAAGGACACTCATGTCTAGGATGCCCCCTCTTCTCCCGATCAGTAGTGATTGACGTAGATTTCAGAGTTTTGTACTAATACGATTTGAGACAATTTTAGATTTTTAAAATTTGGAATTGATTTTTATTTATGATTGGTCTTTTTTTATTTATGAAACATGTTTTATAAAATCAAAAAAATGGAAAAAACCCGAGAGCAACCATTATTAATGTCGACGTTAAGGGAGTGCCGACATTGATAACGAAAATCATTAATGTCAGCGTTGGGGAGTGCCGACGTTAATAAGAGAACTTTAAACACTAGTAAAAAATAGATAATTACCGAGAAATATCTCCGAGAGCGAAAAAATAATCTCGATGATATTTGTTTTACCAAGGGAAAAGTGTTGCTCTCGATGATAGTCTTAATGTTACCGATGGCAAAAGAATGTTCTTGTTGATAATATTATATTTTTGCCTAATCTTGTTCTTGCCGCCTAATTCTTTCTTCTCTCTTTCTTCTTTCTCTCTCTTTCCTCTTCATTTAAGATTTGAGTGTAAATCCACATAGTGCCTCTTCTTCTTCTATCCGCCGACTCATATCTTCATTTATATTTCCCATATTCATGCCAAAATACCATTATCTTTCAAGTATTTGTTTAGAAGATTACAAATTTGAGAGACTTTTGATTTCTCCGGCGACTTATCCAGCTTCTTGCCAAAATACTTCCCAGAATCGGCGAAATCCGATGAACTCGACATGATGTTCGAACAAAATAGTCATTACGTAAGATCCTCGTATTCGTGGAGGATGAAAGAAATATGAAGAATCTAAGAAAGAGGAAGAGAAGATTAGTGATGAGGTCTTATCCACGACTAGAAGATCAAATATATTCATGTACCTTTGTCGGCATCGTTACAGATCCCAGCAGTTGCGAAGATCAGATTTAGAGCTTTCGTTACAAGTGAAACCGCCGTCAAGATGTGGATCCGATGAACAAATCATTTGTTGATTAGTAAGTATAGATCCCGAATCATAGGAAAATAAAATAGTAAGTATAAATCCAGAATCGTTTGTTAATTAATTAAGTATTTTTATTTGAATACGTTTCTGAAATATACATTAGAGAATATCTGTTTGGATGTATTTGTTGGACGTATTTGCTGTAATTAATCTTGATTTTTTGTTTGGACGTATTTGCTGTAATTGTTAACTCGTTTCTGGATCTCAATTGTTCTAATATCTTCTATAATATCTTCTATAGATATAGTTCGAATAGAAAGTAATAGCAAAACCATAGAGATTGGTGATGGTGTTGTAATTGCTCATATGCACATTTACCACTTTTGATAATAGAAAGAAAAATAATTAGGGATCTGGTGAAAGAAGAATGGAGAAGAAGGTGAGGTCGGAGCTGAAGAATAAAGCTGAATTATTTAATATTATGATCAAGAACATTGGCTCTTCTCTCGGTAAAAAACATTATAATTATCTCAAAGGACGGTACCTGCTCTCGGTAAAATTTATTTTTTTCACTAATAGTCTTATCACCGACACCTTCCAAGAGCATTTATCGCCTTCGGCGAAACTAATCATTGAGGGGATTTGGCTTTCTCCGAGGGTTTATGCCCTCGTTAAAAATCATTTTCCTACTAGTGAAGTGTTCAACCAACCTTAGAGCAACGTATATTAACGTCAGCGTTAAGAGGATAGCCGACGTTAATATCCACGGATATTAACCACGGCGTTAGGAGGATAGTCGACGTTATTATTCATGGATATTAACCACGACGTTAATATCCATGGATATTAACGTCGACTATCCTCTTAACACCGACGTTAATATCCAAGAATATTAATTTCGACTATCCTCCTGACACACTGATAATTAAACTATCAACATTGGCTCTACTCACCTAACGTCGTGGTTAAAGACCATAATACTTTAACGTCGAATTCTTTAGTGTCCACGGTCGACGACTTTAGTCGCTAACACAAATAACTATTAATGTCGGCAATGGGGCTTTTAACGAAGGCTTATGTTGTCGTTAATGATGTAATTTCTAGTAGTGTAATCCACATTCAATTACAAAATTCCCTCTCCTTCGGCTATAAATTGGGCATTCTATTTAAATAAGAAAAATAAGTTACAATAATTTATTAAAATATTAATTAAAATAATATTTAAAATTTAAATTTAAATAATTTGTATATATAATTAAATATTTTAAATTGAAATATAAGATTTTTTTGTTAATATTAAATATATATATATATTATAAATCTATTTTAATAAAATATAAATGAGAGAAAAAGATATGAAAAATAAATATATAAATACATTTAATTAGATAAGAGACTAAATGAATCAATTTTTAATAATTTTAGATAAAATATGTAAAGAACTATATATACAAGTATAAACCACAACACCATGCACATTAATTAAAGTGTTTTAATAATTTAAGATAATAAAGTCTTATAAAATATTTAAATTTATATATATATATATATATATATATATATATATAAATATATATATATATTAAAAAATTATAATTATATATATTTATTATAATTTTTAAAAACAATTTATTTTATAAATTTAAATAAATTAAAAATAATAAATTTTAGTGATGCAAAATTAGTTCAGATGTTAAAATTTGAAATTGAAATTTTAATATTATTTTTTTTTTAATTTGGAATCCTCAATTTGATTTTTAAATATTATGCAAGAAAAAAAAAAAATTGGACTGTCAAATTGTATCAAATAGTAATGATAGTGAACGCTTATAGCTTATAGGTGGATAAAGTCTGACAATAAATAATATTTTTTTTAAAGGTAAATTATTTTGGTGCCTCTTTAATTATTTCGATCGCTCACTTTTAAACATTAAATTATTTTTTAAAACAAATCGTTTCTTTAACTTTTAAAAGGTCATTAATGCCCCTTCCGTCAACTTTTTAGTATCGCTCACTTTTAGCCCTCAAATTATTTTTTAAAACAAATCGTCCCTTTAACTTTTAAAAAGGTCATTAATGCCTTTTCCGTCAACTTTTTAGTTAAAATTACAGCTTAATCTTAAAATATGTTTTTTTATATATATTATATTTAATCTTATTTTTATATTTATATATATAATTATTAAATTACTTATATATAATATTGTATATATTATTATTTTTTATTTTTATATAATTATGAAATATTTTGTATAATATATATATATATATTATTTATTTTTATCTATATCTATATAAATAAAATTAAAAATAATTATATGATATATATATAATTTATATATATTATTTTTAATCATTAATTTATAATAATATTTATATAATATATATTTTAAGAAATAATTTGAGGGTTAAAAGTAGTTGAGTGGTTGGAAGGTTACATTACTTTTAACCCTGAAATTAGTTTTTTAAAATATATTTTGTATAATATTATATATATATATATAAGCGATTTAATAATTATATATATAAATATAAAAAATAAGATTTGAGATAATATATAAAAAAAAATTTTTTTAAGCTTAAGATGTTTTGTTTAACCAAAAAGTTGACGGAAGGGCCATTGGTAACCTTTCTAAAAGTTTAAGGAGTAATTTGTTTCAAAAATTAATTTGATGGCTAAAAGTGAGAGATCGGAGTAATTAGAGGACCGCTCAGGTAATTTGCCCTTTTTTTAATCATTGATTCTTTTATCACCAAGTTATTCTATATGACCTATCCTCTCGTTAATAAATTAGATTGTTTATTTTTTTTTCTATTTTCTATTTCTTCTCTCGTCTATTTTTCTAATAAAAATAACTTAAAAATTAAAAACAATTTTTCATAATAAACATCATACTTCAAAAATTAAAAATAATCTCTCATTAAAATATTAGAATAAAATTTTGAGTAAAAAATAATGTGGTGTAATCTAATATAAAAATAACATAATAAGGAAGATAACTTAATGAACTGTTATATATTTGTCTTCTTTTTATCATAAAAAGACATGTGTCTTTATGTTATTTTTATGTTATTTGATATTTGAAAATTCTCTTCAAATATTTTGAAATAAGACCGTTTTACTGTTTGTGTGGAAAAGTAAAAATGACAGCGTATAACAAATAGGACAGTTGTCCCACCCGTCTGAAGATGAGGCGTCTGAAGAGCGCTCGTGTTCGGGAGTGTATTTGTGTTGTTTGCATACCTCGCGTTTAAGCTTGGTAAGACGTCTGTTCAGACGACGTCTGTTCACGCACGTCTCACATTTAGACGTCTGACCACGCTTAAATAGCAACCTACTTAAGCACAGCTCGTCTGATCTACTTTCTCTTCAGACGTTTGATCTGATCAGACCAATTTGAGACATTCGTCTTAATACGTCTGTCTAAACAACTTATCAACAAATTTCCCCCTCAATTTGTGCATAATTAATTTAATTTAATTTAGTTCTACAAGACCCAAAACATTTCTAAAGTAAGTAAAACTTAATCTCGGGGAGTGGCTTCGTGAACACGTCTACAACTTGCTGATCAGTTGGAACATACTCCAGTCGAATATTTATCTGACTGACATGCTCCCGAATGAAATTGTGTCGGATGTCGATATTCTTCGTCTGAGTGTGCAACACCAGGTTGTATGTGATCGCTATGGCACTAGTTTTGTCATAGAAAATCGGAGACTCGTCTGCTTGGATGTCGAGTCCCTCAGCTATTGTTGAACCCACAAAAGTTGAAAGCAACAACTGCCTGCATCAAGGTACTCGGCCTCTACTGTAGACGTGGCGACGGACGTCTACTTCTTGTTGAACAAGATATTAGACGATCACCAAGGAACTGATAAGTTACACTAGTGCTCTTCCGATTAATCTTGCAGCTTGCATAATCTACATCAGAGTAGCTAATTAAATTGAAAATTGAATCTTTCGGATACCACAGTCCCATATTTTGAGTTTCCTTTAAATACTTCAAAATACGCTTAGCAGCAATATAATGAGATTGTTTAGGGTTATCCGGAAATCTTTCGCAAACGTCGACAACAAACATAACGTATGGTCAGCTGGTTGTTAGGTAGAGCAAGGAACCGATGATCCCTCTATAGACAGTGATATCGACACTCTGGCCATCTTCATCATTATCAAGCTTGCTAGATGAATTCATTGGATTAGAGGCAGCTAAACAGCTTTCCATGTAGAACTTCTTTAGCAGCTCCCTTGTATACTTGGCTTGGTTGATGAATATGTCATCTTCAAGTTGACGAACTTGAAGACCAAGGAAGAATGTTAGTTCTCCCATCATATTCGTCTCAAACTTATCCTGCATTAACTTAGAAAAATTCTTACACAATGCGGGTTTAGTTGATCCAAATATGATATTATCAACATAAATTTGAACAAGTAATATATGAGAATCTTTAACAAATATAAACAAAGTTTTATCAACTGTGTCAATGATAAAATCATGGTCAAATAATTTTTTTTGTTAAAGTGTCATACCAACCTTTAGGAGCTTGCTTAAGACCATATAAAGCTTTGTCAAGTTTGAAAACATGATTAGGCAAGGAGTGATCTTGAAAGTCAGGAGGATGTTCAACATACACATCCTCATTAAGAATTCCATTTAAAAATGCACTTTTTACATCAAGTTGATAAACTTTAAATTTCTTAAAAGATGCATAAGCCGGGAAGATTCTGATTGCTTCAAGTCTAGCGACACGTGCGAATGACTCCACAAAGTCAATTCCTTCCTCCTACATATAACCTTTATCTACCAATTGGGCTATGTTTCTCACAACCAAACTGTCTTCACTAAGATTGTTTCAAAAGACCCATCTGGTTCTAATAACTGATTGATCAGCCGATCTTAGAATCAGATGTCACACTTTATTTCTTTCAAATTAATTCAGCTCCTCTTGCATAGCAAATTCATCCAATAATTGGTGACTGGTCCTAAGAGAAGCATTAGGATTACCAATTATTAATTCGGCTGGATAATTTTTGTTACATTTGAAGTTTGGTGCTAAAGGATCAAACGTCTAATGACTTGTCTGGACGTTTGGTTGAATATCAACCAGATCAGCTGTCTGATCAGATGAGTTGTTCCTGTCGACCGGAACTTCATCATCACTATCAGATTGAAGACTGGCCGCATCTAACATGTTAGCAACTTCAATGATCTCGTTAGAGTTGCTTTTAAAAGACTCATCAAAGACAACATGAGTAGATTCTTCAACAGTTAGAGTTTCTTTATTAAACACTATATAAGCTTTACTAATTGAAGAATAACCTAACATAATATCAGCATCTGCTTTAGCGTCAAAAACTGTCAAATGAGTTTTGCCATTGTTATGAATAAAAAAACACTTACATCCAAATATCCTAAAATATGAAATTTTAGGAACCTTACCATAAAAGATTCCGTAAGGTGTTTTATTAAAACGTTTATTAATCATTGATCTGTTTCGAGTATAGCATGTTGTGTTTATGGCCTTTGCCCATAGTTTTTGAGAGACACTGGAGTCAGTTAACATAGATCTCGCTATTTCCTTCAGTATTTTGTTCCTCCTTTCAGCAATACCATTTTGCTGTGGAGTTCTAGCACTAGACAACTCGTGTCTAATACCGGACTCCTCAAGGTAAGAAGACAGACGTTTGTTGGTGAACTCAGTTCCTCGGTCACTTCTGATTTTTATAATACTTACAAATTTTTCATTTTGAAGTCTTCTAAGGATCTTAATCAAATTCTCAGCAGTTTGATTCTTAGAAGTTAAAAATATAACCCAAGTAAATCATGAAAAATTATTAATCATGATAAGGGTGTATCTCTTTCCTCCCAAGTTGTTTTCTAGAATTGGACCAAAAAGATCCATGTGCAATAATTCCAGGCATCGGTCGGATTGAGAATTCCCTTTACTTTTAAAAGTTGATCTGATTTGTTAGCCCATCTGGCAAGCAGGACAAACCTTTTCTTTTGAAAACTTTAATTTTGGCATACTAGAAACTAAATCATTTGAACAAATGATGTTAACTGTTTTAAAATTAAGATGATTCAATATCTTATGCCATAAACAATTTTGATCATTTTTGGCTACCAGACATACAAGATCAGAAATCTTATTTTTCCAATTCATTTTATAAAAATTTCCTACTATACTCTCGGTCAGCAGGGTGTTGCCCTGCTAATCCTTAACTAGGTAGGTGTGTTTTTGAAAATCAATAGTATAGCCATTGTCATACATCTGGCTTATACTGATTAGGTTATAACACAAATTTTTAACAAGTAGCATGGCTTAGAAGACGTCTTCCTTCTAGTAGTTGTTTCGTTAACTTTAGAGGATGTTTTTTTGTCGAAAGCTTCTTGACTTTTTGTCAAGTTTTGGTTTTTCCAGACTTGATGGTTGCACTCTTCTTGGGCTTCAGCCAACTTTCAGTTGGCTTAACATATGTAACCTCATCCTTTAAAGTTAGATCTTCATAGTTCAGATCAGTTCCTTTTTCAGTTAAGTGTCCCTTGACAAAGCTTATAGTCTTAAGCCTATCTTTCACCGGGTTCAACTTTTTATTTGTCATGTCTGGGCTGGCATTGTCAAATCCTAAACCGGATTTGCATCCGGCAAGCCTCATCAGACTAATCTGTTGTCTGACTACATCTCCAAACTTCGTCCAGGAACTGACCACATAGGTCAAGCGTTGGTTTTCAGACGAAAGTGTTTGAATCTTTTCTTTGAGCTTCTCATTCTCAGATGAGAGCTCAGCCATTTTGTTTTCAAAATCTTTCGGTTTAGAAGTTTAAGATGAAGAGGTGTTATCCGTTTTATTTTTCAAACTCATCTCATTTAAATAGTTTGACAACTTCTTGTATTCAATGACCATGTCATTGAGTGTTGCAGTTAAGTCATCACTTGTGAATTTTTCTAAGGAGAATTCAAATACCTCAGATTGATCATCTTCTATGAAGCATGTGACGACTTCATCATCACTATCGCTGGATGATGAGTCGTCTGAATCGTTTTCGGCCCACTTGCATTTGCTTTCAGCAGCCACAAGAGCCTTCTGCTCCTTGTTCTTCTTGTCATCCTTCTTTGGCTTTCTACATTCAGCCTTGAAGTTGTTATAATTTATCACAGTTGAAACACTTCAAGTTAGCCTTGTAATCACTCATATTATTATTATTTGAAGAGCTTGAGTTAGAATTGGTCTTCTTCATGAATTTGCCGAATTTCTTCACGAATAAGGTCATGGTATCGCTGGTGATCTTCTCAGCAGTAGTCTTCACAGCACTAGCGGCAGGTGGCTCCTCAGAAGTCACTAGCGCCTTGGTTGAGATGGAAGATATGGATGGATCCTCTTCGTTCCTAGAGTTTATCTCAAACTTGTAGGCCTTCAGATCGGCTAACAGATCATATAGCTCCATCTTGTTGAGGTCTTTGGATTCCCTCATGGCCATCGTCTTTATGTCCCATTCTCTGGGCAAATCACACATTAATTTTATTTCAACCTCTCTATTTCTATATATCTTGCCCAAAGTGGAGAGATTTGTGATAATTTTACTAAATCGTTCATCAAATTCAGTCATCGTCTCTCTGGGACGCATCTTGATTATGTCGAACTTCTGTGTGGCAACCATGAGTTTGTTTTCTTTTGTTTTCTCATTGCCCTCACACAGTTGAGTCAACATCTCCCAAAATTCTTTGGCAGAAGTGCATGTGGTAATCTTATTGAACATGTTATTGTTCAAAGTCTTGTAAAAAAATATTTGTTGCCATATTATCGAGGTTGTTCTTCCTCTTATCTTCAGTGGTCCACTTAGACCTTGGCTTCTCCATCATCATAAGAGTATCATCGGGGTTAAAAGTGGAACTGACCTTCATTATCTTTATAGGACCATCGGTGATAAAATACCACATGTCATCATCTATGGTAGATAAATGAGTATGCATTCTTAATTTCCAGGAGTTATAGTTTTCCTTTGTGAACATAGGGACCTTCCTTTGAAGAGACATGATTCAAAAATCTGATGATGCTTGAAAATAGAAAACCTGACTCTGATACCACTTGTTAGGATCTGTGTCAACTATAGAGACGGAGGTCTGAGTATAGTTGGTGAGTATAGTTGGCAGGTTTTAACTTTCAATTCGATGTTAACCCTGCGAGGGATTAAGATCTGTTTCTAATTATTTTATTATTATTATAATTATTATTATTATAATTATTATTATTATCATCATTATTATTATTAAATATTATTATTATTATAAATTATTATTATAAATATTATTATTATTAATTATGATTACTATAAAGTATTATTATTATTATTATTTTCTTATAATTATTAAAAATTTATTATGAAAAATTATTATTATCATTATTATTATTATTATTATTAATAATAATATTTTTGTTGTAAATAATATATATTATTATAAATTAATATAATAAATATTATTATTATTATAAATTATTTATTATTATTATTATTATAATAAATATTATTATAATAAATATTATTATTATTATAAACTATTTGTTATTATTATTATAATTATTTTTAATATTTTTATTATAAATTATTTGTATTTTTAATATAAATTATAATTATAATTATTATATAATAATTATTATTTTTATTATTATAACTATTATTATTATAATAATAATATTATTATTATTACAATTATTATATTTATTATTATAATATAATAATTAGATAATAATAAAAATAAAAATAATTTATATAACAATAATCAAAACATTAAATAATAATAATACATAATTTATAATTGGTAATTTTAAATTATTGTTATAAATATTTATAAATTATTATTATCATTATAAATTATTATTATTATATATTATTATTATTATATTATAATTATTATTGTTATTATAAATATTATAATTATAATAATTATAATAATTATTATTATTATTATAATAATAATTATTATTATTAGTAAGTATCTATTAATATATAATTATACTAATTAATTATTATTATCAATATAATAATTATTATTTTATTATTATTAGTATAAGTATTATTATTATTATAATAATTATTATTATTATTTTAATAATAATAATTATAATAATAATAATAATTATTATTATTATTATAATAATAATTATTATTATTATTATATTGATTATAATTATTATAATTTTTATTAATACTACACATATTTATATTATAATTTTTATTATTATTATATTTAACATTATTATTATATTTATTATTATTAAATATTTTTATTATTATATTTATTATTATTATTTATTATTATTATTTATTATTATATATTATTATTATAATTATAGTTATTATATTATATAATTTGAATACGTCTGTGATTGTTATAAATATTGTAATTATAATAATTATTATTATAATTAATATATAGTTTATTATTATTCTTAAAAATATTATAATAATTATTATTATTTTAATAATAATTATTATTTTAATAATTATTATTATTGTTATTATTATTATAATTATTTTATTATTATATTTATTATTATAAGTATTATTATAATTAATTTATTATTATAATTAATTATATTTATTATTATAATTAATATTATAATTAATTATATTTATTATTATTATTATAAATATTATATTTATTTTATTATTATAATAATTATATATTGATTATATTGATTATTATTATTATATTTATTATTTATAATAATTATTATTATTAATTATTTTTATTATTATTATATTTATTATTTATAATAATTATTATTATTAATTATTTTTATTATTATAATATTTATTATTATTATGATTATTATTATGATTATTATTATTATTATTTTTATTATTATCATTATAGCTAAATTGATCAATCAAACCGGCCAAGCCGAAATGCTCAAACATGACCTATCATCTCGGTTAAACAGAATCGGTTCAATCATCACATCCGTAGTAACCCGGATCGTCTTAACCTCGGATTCAGCTAGAGTTGAAAACCTATAATATTCGGCTAACTCAACGTATTAAAGATCCTAAAACCAACGGGAAGATCACTCAAAACTATGAAAAATCTGAAGATGACGTAATGAATATTCCTTAGGAATATGCAGAAGAAGGATCTGAAATAAGGCATGCGGCAATCTAATGATTACGGATTTTATCCAAATCCACAAGAAACCTTCACGGACAGGCGACCGCCTAATGCATGTTTGCCATGTGTACAAAAGGCAAAGCATGCACGCTACCTTCTCTGACCGGCTCGGCTACCTATGACCAACCAACTGAAGAGAGAGAAATATGACCGTTGTCATATTTCTCATATAAAAGGAAGCCAAAGCATTGAAGAACAACGACACAGAATTGAATCTTAAAAGCAATCAGATCTGAAACATACGGAATTTACACAGTTTTTCTGATCAAAGTGAAACAGTTGTAAACATTAAACATTCTATTGTAAAAGTGTATTACATCACTGCGTGAGTGT
The DNA here is from genome assembly GCF_907164915.1 of Impatiens glandulifera. Classification (NCBI taxonomy): domain Eukaryota; kingdom Viridiplantae; phylum Streptophyta; class Magnoliopsida; order Ericales; family Balsaminaceae; genus Impatiens; species Impatiens glandulifera. The sequence continues at coordinate 18,253,813 of NC_061862.1, read as the reverse complement.
TGTAAAGAGAACAACGAGCAGTAAATAAGACTCGATCGTATTGTATTGTTGAATATTCCATTAGTGAATATCATTCTCACTGTTTGAGAAGAAGGGGTGACGTAAGAGAGTTTGCTCCGAACATCCATAAAAATCTGCGTTTTGTGTTCTTTATTTACTTTCTGTCACTAAACTAACCGCTGTCTTTCTCCCACTCCAACTGAACCAAATCATTATATATACTTATTCCCACCGAACCGATTTTACCTCAGTCCAACCGGTTTCTCCATACTACCTTCCTTAACCGAATCGTGTGTGTTTGCTTCAGGTTGAAACAGACATTTCCGCCCTTGAACTCGGTTCAAGAGTCTGTGACAACCTGCGTAGTGTTAAGAACGATTCTAATCTTTAACCGGATTAGTGTCAATTGATGTGTGTTTGTTGTAAGCGATTTTCTTTAGTCGGACCCCAGTCCACTATCAGCGATCCCGATCCTAACAAATGGTATCAGAGCGAGGATCTTAACACTCAAGCAACCGGAAAAGATGGCAAACACTACTCACAATGAAAGACCCCTGATGCTAAACATTGAGGCGTTTGTCGACTGGAAGGTTCAGATGTATCTACATCTGATCACTATGGATGATGAAATGAGCTACATCCTGAAAGAAGGCCCTATAAAGATTGAGAAGGAGAACGGTACATGGACGACTGAAGACATGAGAAGAAACAACCTGGATAACCATTGCAAAAGACACATTTTCAAATCTATGGACAGCAACACTTTCGACAAAGTCAGAGATTGTCAAAGTGCAAAGGAAGCCTGGGAAACTATCATTCAGCTCCATGAGGGAAACGAAAAGACTAAGGAAAATAAGATACAGGTGGCAACTCAGAAGTACGAGAATATCAAAATGAAGCCATGAGAAAACATGAAGGAATTTAGTGATCGGTTCACTAGTGTGGTAAACGAGCTATATACACTTGGAAAAAGATACGATAACAAGGAAATATTTGTTAAGGCATTGAGGTCTTTACCAAGTGCATGTGATATAAAGACCATGGTGATGCGAGAATCAAGCAATCTCGGGCAGATGAAACTACATGATGTGTTTGAGGATCTGAAAGCGTACGAGTTTGAGATGAAGTCTTGAATCGAAGATGAAGCTTCAACCTCAACCGCAACTAGAGCCCTAGTGACATCGGTGGAACAAGCGGTTCCTGTATCAATCGCTCCGGTACTAGTCAAAAACGCTGAGCAGAACAGTGAGGATGTAATGGCCATGCTCGCAAAGAAATTCGGAAGATTCATGAAGAAGAATCAACCATCAAACAACAACAACTACAACTATAATTACGGTGACAAATCTAATGTAAGATGTTTTAATTGTAACGCTTTGGGTCATTACAGGTCGGAATGCAGAAGACCAAGACGAGATGATTGGAAACCAACCGATAACTACCAGAGGGGTGACAATCAGCAAACCGGTGAAGGAAATGAGACTCAAAATGTACTAATAGCTTTTGATGGAGGAAGTGAGTGGGCTTACTCCGACAACGATGATGAAAACGTTACCTACTTCATGGCTAAGGAAGAAGAAGAGGTATTTAACTTTTCTAGTGAAGAATTCACTAAAAAGGATCTGGTTACTGCACTCAACGACATGGTTGCCGAGTTCAAAAACCTATCTGCAACTTTACCGATCCGATCAAACATTGAAACCGGAGAGTCAAGTGGAACCATCGGTGAGCCGAGTGGAACCAAGACCTACGAACCGGATGAACTATCCTTTGAGAATGAGAAGCTCAAGGAGACAGTTCAATCGCTAACCGAAGAAAACAAAAGAGAAAAATATGTCATGGATGCCTGGAAGAAATCAAGTGAAATCGTAAGCCAGATGTCTACTTACCAAAGACATCCCAAATGCATGTTTGAGCTCGGTTATAAGGGCAGCAAATCGACTAACCAGAAATCTTCCAACGGGATGAAACTTAACAAAGGCAATCTTCCATTCGTAAGATTTGTCAAGAGTTCTTCAACCGACAATGGGGCAGACCATGATTCAAAACCGGACAAGGAAATCAAATATGTAGGTCCAACTAAAACAGCTAAATGGCTTCATCCTGAGAGAAGGAAAGCCAACCGGCCAGTAAGAAAACAAATCGATACGCGCCCATATAGGACTAACCAACAATCATTATCACGACACAATGAGGTATTTATAGGCAGACAAAAAGATGTCAAGCCAAGTACCGGTAAATTAATTAGAACTACTACTAGGGAAGTCATCCGCCTTATTAAAGTGAAGATCCCTAAGGGAGTAATCAATCACGGACCCAATTAAATGTGGATACCAAATCGGTGTAAATATTTATTTTTTGCAGGTCAGAAGGAGCAAGCGATTAGGAAACTCGGAATGGTATCTGGACAGCAGATGTTCCAGATATATGAACCGAAATAGTGGACTAATGACCGACATTGTTCGTGAAGCTGGTGCAATGATCACTTTCGGCGACAACTCTAAAGGTAGAGCCGTGGGCAAGGGTAAGATTGTCCATGACAACCTATCTATAAATAATGTACTCTTAGTTGAAAATTTGCATTTCAATCTGTTAAGTATTAGTCAAATGTGTGACATAGGATATACGGTTGAGTTTCACAAGCATGCATGCTTAGTTAAAAACTCTCAAGGTAATGTTTTATTAACCGGAAACAGGTTAGGAAACATTTACAAAGTGGACTGAAAAACCGAAATTGAAAACCCGATTTGTATGATGGCTAGGAATGATCCAAATTGGCTCTGGCACAAAAGGCTAAACTATTTGAGTTTCAAAACAATAAACTTTATACGTTCTAAAGAGTTAGTTCATGGTTTTCCAAATATAAAATTTAAAAAAGATAAAGTATGTGCTGTTTGTCAAATAGAAAAACAAATAAAATTATCGTTTAAGAGCAGCGGAAATTATCAATTTAACCGATGTTTAGAACTACTTCACATGGACTATGGTTGTTATTGATGATTATTCTAGATTTACTTGGGTAATATTTTTGGCATCTAAAAATCATGCCACACCGAACTTGATTAAACTGCTTATAAGACTGCAAAATAAGAAATCAATCAGAATAAATAAAATTAGAAGTGATAGAGGAACCAAATTTACAAACAGTACCTTAACTACTTTTTTTGAGGATTCCGGTATTAGGCACGAGTTGTCTAGTGCTAGAACACCTCAAAAAACGGACTAGCTGAGAGAAGAAATCGAACTCTCAAAGAAGCCGCACGGTCCATGATAGCCGATTCAGGTGTTGCTAAAAAATTTTGGGTCGAGGCTATTAACACTGCATGTTACACACAAAATCGATCCTTAATCACCAAATGGCTAACTAAAACACCGTTTGAAATATACCATGCCAGAGTTCCTAACATCCGGTATCTTAGGATATTTGGCTGTAAGTGTTACATTCACATCAACGCAAAAAGTATTTGACCGCTTTTGATGCAAAATCTGATGAAGAAATAATGTTGGGATATTCGGCTGTTAGTAAGGAATATAGAGTATATAATACTAGGACTTTAAATGTTGAAGAATCTTCGCATGTTGTTTTGATGAATCTATTGAACATAATACTACATCACCCTTTGATCTACACAACAAAATGGAAAATTTTAATATTAATTCTGATGATGAAGATGAAGTTCCGGTTTACAGAAGGTTTGTCAATGATCAAGCGATTAATGCTGAGACTCAGCCTGATCAAGCTACTTTACAGCAGGAAGTTGACACCTCAATGTCCAATGAGGAAATCAGTCGGCCTGACTCTAATAAGCCTACCGATTTGTCTAACCTTGATTAGATAACCGAAAACTTGAAAGACATAATCGAACCAAACTTTAAAAAGAATAAAGATCATCTTCCTGACCTTATACTAGGTAACCCCTCATCATCCATCTGAACTAGGAATTAACTTTTGGAAGAATATGAAAATTTGGCTTTCATATCACAAATTGAGTCGAAAAAGGTGGATGAAGCATTGTTAGATCCCGATTGGATCTTAGCAATGCAAGAGAAATTAAACCAGTTTGAGAGAAATAAAGTTTGGCATCTAGTTCCAAATTCGAAACACCAATCGGTTATAGGAACAAGATGGGTGTTCAGAAATAAAATCAATAAAAATGGTTTGGTTACGAGGAACAAGGCCAGACTAGTGATCCAAGGATATAAACAGGAAAAATGCATTGATTTTGAAGAATCATTTGCTCCTGTGGCTAGACTTGAAGCCATTAGAATATTTCTTGCTTTTGCGGCTTTCAAAAATTTCAAAAATTTTCAAATGGATGTTAAAAGCGCTTTCCTAAACGGTGAAATAAACGAGGAAGATTATGTTGAACAACCTCCCAGCTTTAAAAAGCCAGAATTAATTAGTCACGTATACCGGATGAATAAAGCACTTTACGGTTTGAATCAAGCTCCTGGAGCTTGGTATGATACATTGACAAAATTCTTATTTGATCATAACTTTACAATAGGTTATGTAGACAATACCTTATTCAAATTTGAGAAAAAAGAACACATTTTACTTGTTCAAATTTATGTGGATGACATAATTTTCGGGTCAACCGATCCGAAGTTGTGTAATAAATTTTCAAAAATGATGACCGATATGTTTGAAATGAGTATGATGGGAGAATTGAGTTTCTTTCTAGGTCTCCAGGTTCGGCAGATCGAAACAGGAACATTCATCAACCAATCCAAGTACACAATCGAACTCTTACAGAAATTTGGAATGGACACATGTGCCGAAACGGCTACCCCAATGAGCTCATCCATCAAGCTAGATAAAGACGAAGACGGACAAGGAGTAGACATTACGGCTTACCGAGGGATCATTGGTTCACTTCTATATCTAACAGCCAGTCGACTAGACATTCTGTTCGCGGTCGGTGTATGCGGAAGATTCCAAGAAAATCTAAAAATGTCTCACTACTCCGCTGCCAAAAGAATTCTAAAATATTTAAAAGGCACTCAAGATGTGGGACTGTGGTATCCTAAGGATTCCAGTTTCAACCTAATAAGTTATTCTAATACAGACTACGCAGGTTGCAAGATTGACCGAAAAAGTACCAGTGGTACATGCCAATTCTTAGGAGACCGGCTGGTTTCCTTAGTACATCAAGAAACAAACTTCAGTTGTCACTTCAACCGTAGAGGTAGAGTATTTAGCAGCCGGAAGCTGATGTGCTCAACTACTCTAGATCCAACAACAATTGAAAGATTTCGGAGTAACCGCTGAGGAATCTACGATCTTTTGTGACAACAACAGCGCGATAACTATCACATATAATCTGGTGTTGCACTTAAGAACAAAACACATCGACATAAGACATCACTTCATCCGGGAACATGTGCAACAGAAACACATCCGGCTGGAATATGTCTCAACCAAACAACAAGTGACCGACATTTTCACTAAGCCATTACAGGAAGCTAAGTTTTCCTTCTTTCGAAATATCTTAGGACTTGTTGATAGCAAGCAAATTCTGCCTTAAATGCATTTGCATGTTTTCAAAAACATACTCATGAAAAACCGGGGCATGAGTTCATGGAGAAGCTCACGCTTCTCAAACCATGCTCATGGATTTTTTTTTTAAAAAAATCTGATCGGCTACTCTAATGGGAAATTAAACGATCAAGTATGCTAACCGGACAACTGTCTCCAGTTGAGATTGATGAAACCACTCTATCAAATTATCTGGTTCAAATGACTCGGATAAAACAGATGGTTTATTCCTTAACCTGAATAAATGTCGCCTAAACTCGACATTTCTTCACACTGGAATAAGCTATCTCAATAAACTAGTCATGGAAAACCAACCAATAAATTACATCATAATTTCGGTAAGTAATTTCTCGGTTAACTTGGGACAGCTGGACGTTGTTGTTTTGAATGCTTGATAATTACCCTATGAAAATAAAACAATCTAAATCTAAATCTCAATCAAAGTGACGACACGTGTCCATCACTGATAGAGAAAGACTAACACTTCGCCTAAGTATCTTTATATCATAATGAAAATTTGTTATCATCATTGCTCTTTTATTGGAAATAACCATTATGCTTAACACGTTAACTATATCTAAGTATAATGCTGACATTGTAACCATCTCTTGGCTATTTAAGTAAAACATTTTAATCCAATTTCAAAACACTATTCACAACAAACACTTAAGAAATAATCATTAAGCAAAATGCTTTGCCCTCTTTCTAAGAAAATCCTACTGGTCGATTTTGATTCTATCTCTCAATCTGAGGACAATGAAGTCTAATGTATCTTCCGATCTCTCGAAGGCTCCGGCTTGAGAAAATTCCTTAAAAACCGTTATGCCATTGACTACGATGTAGTCAATGAATTCTTTGAAACCGCGAGAGTGATACACCGAGATATCATCTTTGCTCAAGTTCACGGAAAATCTTTTCTCTTCAGTGAGATAGACTTCGCAATAACATGTGAGCTGCCTACTAAAGGTTTCATCGACCTCACTTACTCTCCGGTGGTCATCGACGAGATGTGCCACCACTTCTTTGGCTCTATGATCCCGGTTAACACTTGGGGACCCAAGAGCCTCCTTGCAAACGAATACCAAATTCTCAACGAGATTCTAGGTAAGTCTGTTCTAGCCAGGGAAAAGATTCAATCTTACACTCAACAAATCTTCGAGATGATGGTTTTCATCACCGAAGGAACTCTGATAAACTTGTCACGAATTATTTTTGACAACTTAAAGGAGTTGATCATATCCAAGAAAACCGGCTATGCTCCACAGCTAAGCGGTTTATTCAATGATCTCAACGCCCATCACGGCTCGGGTATTACTCTTCATCCGAACCAGCTGCTAATGAAGGAGAGGATCCAAGAATAAATCGACCGATGGAACAAAGCTAAGGCCAAGAAGGCTTCAGTAGTTGGTCCATCCCATTATTAAATCTAGGATCCATCTGTTTTTCAAATCTTCAAACCGATTAATTTTGCCTTCTTATCGGTTATACTCTAATCAATACCAAGCCGATAATTTTGTTGTAATATCGGTTAGGTATCATGTCTAAATGAAATTCTCTTTCGGTTCAACTTTACAACTTAAAACATTTACTATCAAACCAGGAAGCTTCTTAGGGAGAAGCTACCGCTTCTTTCACATATTCAAATCGAAAATCAACCAAAATCGAATATTTCAAACTCAAAATATTGGGAAAAACGTGTTTATCCCTCAAAAGTCGTGACTAGTTCGGATAAGCTGGTTAGTCTACGTTGTACCTTCTCAAAAATATTCTCTTGAAAAAGTAACATATCCTCAAAGTACATTCAATGTAAGAATATTGACAACACGTAATGGTCAGATATTTTGAAATATTCTCATTAAATGTTGTGTAACCACTTCTCTATATAAGGAACCCATCCACCCACAAATCAAATCACAACTCTTTGCCATTCTCTCTCTAAATCTTAAAACCGGTGTATCTCATAATCTTCAAAGATGAATTCCCAACTCCGAAACTCCTTAATCATCGAATTTAGATCAATCCAATATCCAAAAGCAAGAGTCATGATCTACTACCTGCTAACTCAAACCGGGCTGAGAAAATTTCTTAAAAGATCACATTGCATCCTCGAAGAGGAGGTTACCGAATTCTTTAACAACGCGGATGTGAGAAATGATGGAAGTATCACAACTTACATAGATTGCGACTTCTATCGGATCACCGATGAATCATTTGCAGAGTTTTTTCGATCTTCCATCCGAAGGTTTTTCGGATTTTCCATCCCTTACCACCCAGATAAATGAGCGTTTCGGCTATATTTTCTCTAGATGTTCCAATCCGGTTGATTGTCACGGTCTAAAAGACGACCTAGATCCTAAAATTCAAATTCTCCAAGATATCATTCAGCGGTCCATCCTGGGACACATGTCAGCCAACATTACACTCGGCAAGTATTTGAAATCATGGTCGCAATATTTCAACTCATTCCCATCAACTGGGCCTCTCTTATCTTCAGTAATCTGAAGGCATGCATTTTAGCCAATAGAAGAAGGATTGACTTTGCCCCTCAAATCAGCCGATACATTCGCTTCATCCTTCCCCATTCCGGACCAGGGATCCCGATAAGACCAGCAAATATTCTGACAGATGAATCGCTGGAAAGATGGATTCAGAGAATTGAAGCAAGGACGACACAACCATAGAAGAATAAAATGAGAGAGTGGACAATCTAGACTAGACCTTTATCCTTCTATGAACAATTCGGTTTTCTTTTGGTGTTCAACCGATTGTTTTAAATAATAAAATGCATGTTCTTAACTTAAGTCATATGTTGACCTTAAAATATTCCGGCTCAAAACCAATTCGTCCGAAATCAAAATTTAGGTAAACTTTAAAATTCGGTCGAACAAATTCGGTTAAAACCCAAAATTCGGCTTCACATCAAAATTCGGTAAAACTAATCTGGAGACGTGACGGTTCGGCTACGTAACCGTCACAAACTGTCTCCCTATATAAAGAGATAATGGATCATATCATACTACCACCCACTTACGCTTTCTCTCTCTCAAATTGTTCTTGCTTCCTTTGATTTCCAATCCTCTAAATCTCTTTTCAAGCTTTTGAAACTCAAAATGGGACGTGATAATTTACTATTCGTCTATATCTTGCAGGTCGATTTCGAGGAGATTCAAGAAAATGGAACCGCCGACATCAAAAAGATGATAGATTCATTGAAGGATTCTAAGCTAGAAACTTTTCTGAATGGACCATTCACACTCTATCAAGATGAGGTTACAGAATTCTTCGAACACGCTAGTCTGAAGAAGAGGGTGATCTCTTCGACAGTGGGCGGGAAGACCTTCGATCTTTCGGAGGAAACCTTTCCTGCGATCCTTAATCTTCCCTCGGAAGGGTGTGACTTCTCGACTAACTTATCAGAAGCCGAAACGGTGGAAGTGCGAAAAACAATTTCGAATTCGGATGAATTGGTCGAACACACCAGAAAGAAAAGCAAGTTAAAACCCGAATTCCGGTGGCTCCTTGATGTTATCTCCAAGTCCCTTCAAGGGAAAGGAGGTAATTTTGATAATCTGACTCGGCCGAAGTTTGAGATGATGGTCAGCATAATTCGAGGCGACAAGGTCGACTCGGCCGGGGTGTTGTTTAAAAATCTATGTGCAATGGTAGCCGGAACGAAAAACCGGGCTTTAGGGTATGCCATACAATCGGGCTCTAGGGTATGCCATACAGATCGGCAAAATCCTGTAGCATCTTGAGATCCCAACCGGACCAGGTGCTCCCCTCCCCACATCCAAAATCACAAACTCCGAGAATATTGAGAAAGACTTGCAAAGAGCCAAAAAGGCTCCACGAGAAAAAGTGCCAAATAAAACCGAACCAAAGGCAAAGAAGCCGAAGGCAAAGGAAACCGAACCAAATGCGAAGAAGCAAAAGGCAGATGAAACCGAACCAAAGATCAAGAAGCCAAAGGTGAAGAAAATGGCCAAAAAATGCAAGAAGTTGGCAGATGAGAAAGCGGCCAGCCCATCACACGACTCTGACAAAACTTAATCTGCAAAACCATCCGATTCGGCTAACCGCGAGGCCTCTTCCAATCCTATTCCGGTTGATATGGAGATCCCTACGGCTAATCTGAATGATAAGCAGGATATAGCCGAACAAGTCCCTCCACCGAATCCTGCAGAATCTTCGGTGAGCAAGGCTGACAAGAATACGACTAAGGGTACTTCGATCCATGAGGTAAGTATCCCTATTCCATCTCATATTCCTGAAACTAGGAACTCCCGCATCCAACCTGCTGGGGGTGCAGATGAAGAAGTCTATCAGAGGACTTCGGATAAAATAAATGAAATTGTGGATGCTGTCAATCGGGTTACGGAAACTGAGGTGACGAGCAAGCTTATGGAAATCGGTCAGACAACTGAAGATGATAGGATAGATGAAAATGAAAAGGCCAAAGAAACGACCGAAAATGAAGAAGAAATGGTTATGGAAGATTCTTCGGTGCAAGGAGGAAGTCAGTCTGTGAAGAGTACCACCAGTCCGGCTGTTGAAGAAATTCCCTAAACCGGAAATGATCAAAATCCACCTCGTGAGGAGATGGATAATCGCGACATTACACTGGACTTTGAAATTCCGGTTTCTCAAAAAGAAGTCGACGATATGGTTAAACGACTTCTCAAAATGTCGGAGGAGCTGGCCGAAGAAATGTCCCGCCCATTCTACAAATGGTGGAAGATCAGAAATGAAGTTCACTTCAGGCATATGCTCCCCAACTATACTAAAAACGAACACTGACCGAAACGGGTGGCATTAAAAGACATAGTTTTCGACCTTGCAAAAACCAGATCCATTCTCTTGGTCATGGCCAGGGCAAACATGATTGAAACAAACGCAAGGCTGAGGGCATTGACCAACACAGTGGAGAACGCTGAAGGTGAACCGACCGACGTGGAAAAGAAGGTAAAGGAAATCTTGGAGAAAGGGCATACTTACATAGGATCAAATTGCATGAAGTTGGAAAAGTGGTCAGAAGAGATGAATCTATAAAGCAAATCAAAAGAAACAACCCATATTTGGTTCAAGCTTTGGAATATTCCAGCCCACATGTACAATGGTGAAGCAATTAGTCATTTTGCAGGTACAATTAGGAAACCATTATATATGGACCCAATAACTAAAGGAGGAGAGCACTTGTCATTTGCTAGAATTAGCATTGAAGTGCATTCTAGGAGTTTCATGTCGATGAAAATGGCAGTTGTTGACAGAAAAGGAAAGCACAATGTCATGGAGATTTCTTATTAATGGAAACCAAAGAGGTGTACTTTCTGTAATATTTTCCTACACAATAAATGTGATAAAGCTAAAGAAGAAGAGCAGAAAAATCAAAAAAGTCAGGAAGTAGAAAATAAAAAGAAGGAAACAGAGGAGGCCAAACTCAAAAATCAAACAGTTGTAGAATAAAGTAAGAAGGATTCTGGGAAAAAGAAAAACAGTAAAGGAAAGAAAGTAAAAGGAATCAAGGTGAAGAGGAAAATAATTTTTTTTGTAATGCGAAGGATTATGATGGAAATGGAAGATGAACCTCAAGTTGTTGTTGAGGAAACTCAAGAGGAAGACACTCAGAATTTCAAAGCTAAAATAGAGAATTCAAAAGTCAATGAAGAAGATTCCAAAACCGATGTGGAGTCTGAAGCTGAAGCCGAAGATAAGGAAGACAAAAACACAAAAATTCAAGTTGAAGACAACAAAAGTAAAAGCCCTAAAATTCTCAAAAACAATTATTTCTATCAAATCAGAACGGGCTCGTACAAAGAGATAATTCAAAATGAGAAATAACAATACTCATCATCCTCTTCAATACAATCTCCTTACATCGTTAGAGGAAGGGGAAGAGGAAGAGGAAGAGGAAGGGGAAGGGGAAGAAGACCTCTCAATGAAGATATATGGCATGCGAAAATCCCGGGCTGGGATAGTTAGGTTTGAATGTAGTTTTTTCTATTTGTAATCTCTGTTTTTTTTTAGAATGTATGAATGCAACTAATCCGTTTTTTTAGGGTTTTTTGATTATCATCCTTAATCATAGCTAGGGTTTGTCTATGTTTGATTTCTGACCATCCCACTTTTGGGATTTAATGAAATAGTTTAAACCATTTTCCAAAAAACATAAATACCAACCAACCTTTAAAAATAATAAAATAATTGAATTAGTTAATTCATTAATAAACAATGTTTTCCCTTTAATTAAAATAATACTTTGCTTTTGTTATAATTCAAAAAAAAAAAGTACACTATTTTTCAAACTCATTTATTAATTTGAACTGAATTTTGACTAGATAAATACTATTTGTTTATTGACCAAAAAAAACAATAAACTTTGTTTAAATGTCATAAATCACATCTTGATTAATAATTAATGTTTAAATTTGGGCCATTATGCATTTGACTAAATCCATTCTTATAATTTCAGTTATCATATTTGTCTTTATAGATTGTAAATAGGTTTTTAAGAATTTGTTTCATCTTGGATTATTTGGAAATAAAAGCTGAGTTATAAAAATTTAAAAATCTTGTGAGATGAATAAATAGATTATTTTGAATAATACATTCTTATAATTCCATATGTTATATTTATCATTTTAATTTTGTTCACCTGTTACTGTGGTTTAGTAGTTAACTTATAAGTTTTAAGAATTTGTTTGATCTAAGATTATTTGGAAATTAAATGGTTGGATTGAAAAGTGAATTATTTGAGAATAGTTTGAATAGTTTCAAATATCATATTTGTTATATTTTAACTTAAAAACATTTTAATTTGAAATTGGGTTATGATCATTTTTTTAAATTAAAAAAAAAATTATTTCATTTTGATTCGAATTAATTATTGTATTGTTTGTTCAGTCTTAACTAAAATGTTTTAGAATTTATTTGATCTTAGTTTATTTGGAAATAAAATTGGTTATGAATTTATTAAAGGAAAAAATGAATTATTTTAAATGAATTTTTAAATATTATTTAGTATTTAAAATTTAAATATTAGATAAAATATATTTTGATAACAATAAATAAATTAACTGATTGGATTGATGATATATATGTGATGTGAGACGTAATTTGTTTTTTTTTTAATACTGTTGATGCTGAATGAATAATTAACTCGATTATTCTGAATTTTGGGTCTAGATTATTTGGAGTTTGTAAGGATAAATAGATTCTCATGTAATGGAGAACTTGTATTTAAGTCACTCTCATTCTGATAGAGCTTTATATATATTTTCGTTCGGTGGAGAATATCGATTTAAGAGATTAAAAGATCACGGATTAGATTCACACAATACGGGATCATAAATATGAGATAACGTTAGCTCTTCATAATTCAAAGAAAGTCTCTCAAGTTATTTAAGAATTTTTATCCGTGTCATTATTTAAAATATATAATTAGGAACCGAGGTAGTATTTTTTACTAAAAATTCATTATTCTAGTAGCCAATCTCATAAAAAAAAAGTTTTAATTTTTTTAATATAAAAGAATTAGAATGACCATAATTTTCACTCTCTCTTATATAATTCACTACTTATTTCTATAATTCTTAAAAAAAATACCCATAATTTCATTCATTACTTATCCTCTGTAATTTTCATCATCTTCATTGGTATATCTCATCAATTCCATCTTTAACAATGTCTTTCAACCATTTATGATATTAAGATGTTTACTGAATGAAGGTACAACTGGTTAGATAGAATTAAATAAATAAAAGATAAAATTAATTAAGAGATAAATAATTAATTAACTTAAGAGAATAAATACGATATAATTTTAATGATGTGGTCTGAATAAAATTAAGTTGTGATTTAAACTAAACTAAGCTGTGTAATTTGTCTTTACGCAGGTACAACTTATAAGACGGATGTCTTTAGATGTAGTCTGTAGCAAGCGCAATTCGACAGTGTCTAACTACATCAGACGTGGTCTGAAGTAGTGCGCGAGTAGACGTAGTCTAACTACATCAGACGAATTCTGAAGTAGTGCGCGATCAGACGACGTCTAACTACATCAGACGAAGTCTGAAGTAGTGCGCGATCAGACGTCCTCTAACTACATCAGACATGGTCTGAAGTAGTGCGCAAGTAGACGTCGTCAAACAACATCAGACGGAGTCTGAAGTAGTGCGCGAGAAGACGTCGTCTAACTACATCAGACATGGCCTGAAGTAGTGCGCGAGCAAACGTCGTCTAACTACATCAGACATGTTAGGAAGTAGTGCGCGAGCAGACGCCGTCTAACTTCATCAGACTTGCCGTCTAAAGAAGTGCGTAAGTAGACGCCTTGCTTTAGCAGTCGTCTAAGGAAGCGACCGCATATTTGATCAGCCGTCTGCCTAGTTTTCTTATCAAATTATAACTGCTCAAGTGCCACATACTCAATATTCCTCCAGTACGTTTTGTACCTTCCCGTACATCACGTTCCATCAAATATTCTCCAATACAATCCGGTACGTCACGATCCAACGATTATATTCTTGTGTACCTTCCCGTACACCTGGCGTACATCCAACGGATAGCTGAAACGTATCAAGAAGAAGATTCAACCGTTGGTGCTCTTCATCTATAAAAGGCAACTAGAGTACAACGGGCGAATCTCTCGGTCCATTTTTCTCTCTCTCTTTGAACACAAGTGCAAGAATTCCAAAATGTCAAGTGTGGTGCTTACTTTCCCTTTGATTATCCTGTAATTCATCTACTATTCTTTCTGTGTGAAATTTAAGTGTTTTAAGTTGAACAAAGGTTGTTCTGTTCAACAAAGAGTTAGCTAGGAGTTCTGAAATAGGCGGTTGTTAAGTCTAGTATTTTCTGAGCGGATTTGTGTAGTGTTCTATATCAATCAAAGCCTTTTAGTGAATATCCATCTGGAAACAGAAGAAGGAGTAATGTAGGAGTTTTTATCACCAAACATCCATAAAAACTCCTTGTGTTATTTCCTTTCCGCTCATTGCATTCATTTATCTGACGCTTCAAATCCAACAAACTGCTCCGCACTTGAATTTGTTCAAGAGCTTGCGAAGATTTGTGAACAATAGAAACAGATCTTAATCCCTCGCAGGGTTAACATCGAATTGAAAGTTAAAACCTGCCAACTATACTCAGACCTCCGTCTCTATAGTTGACACAGATCCTAACAAGTGGTATCAGAGTCAGGTTTTCTATTTTCAAGCATCATCAGATTTTTGAATCATATCTCTTCAAAGGAAGGTCCCTATGTTCACAAAGGTAAACTATAACTCCTGGAAATTAAGAATGCATACTCATTTATCTGCATAGATGATGACATGTGGTATTTTATCACCGATGGTCCTATAAAGATAATGAAGGTCAGTTCCACTTTTAACCCCGATGATACTCTTATGATGATGGAGAAGCCAAGGTCTGAGTGGACCACTGAAGATAAGAGGAAGAACAACCTCGATAATATGGCAACAAATATTTTTTTACAAGATTTGAAAAATAACATGTTCAATAAGATTACCACATGCACTTCTGCCAAAGAATTTTGGGAGAGGTTGACTCAACTGTGTGAGGGCAATGAGCAAACAAAAGAAAACAAACTCATGGTTGCCACACAGAAGTTCGACATAATCAAGATGCGTCCCGGAGAGACGATGACTGAATTTGATGAAAGATTTAGTAAAATTATCACAAATCTCTCCACTTTGGGCAAGATATATAGCAATAGAGAGGTTGAAATAAAATTAATGTGTGCTTTGCCCAGAGAATGAGACATAAAGACGATGGCCATAAGGGAATCCAAAGACCTCAACAAGATGGAGCCATATGATCTGTTAGCCGATCTGAAGGCCTACAAGTTTGAGATAAACTCTAGGAACGAAGAAGATCCATCCATATCTTCCATCTCAACCAAGGCGCTAGTGACTTCTGAGGAGCCACCTGCCTCTAGTGCTGTGAAGACTACTGCTGAGCAGATCACCAGCGATACCATGACCTTATTCGTGAAGAAATTCGACAAATTCATGAAGAAGACCAATTCTAACTCAAGCTCTTCAAATAATAATAATAAGAGTGATTACAAGGCTAAATTGAAGCGTTTCAACTGTGATAAATTATAACACTTCAAGGCTGAATGCAGAAAGCCAAAGAAGGATGACAAGAAGAACAAGGAGCAGAAGGCTCTTGTGGCTGCTGAAAGCAAATGCAAGTGGGCCAAAAACGATTCAGACGACTCATCATCCAGCGATAGTGATGATGAAGTCGTCGCATGCTTCATAGAAGATGATCAATCTGAAGTATTTGAATTCTCCTTAGAAAAATTCACAAGTGATGACTTAACTGCAACACTCAATGACATGGTCATTGAATACAAGAAGTTGTCAAACTCTTTAAATGAGATGAGTTTGAAAAATAAAACGGATAACACCTCTTCATCTCAAACTTCTGAACCGAAAGATTTTGAAAACAAAATGGTTGAGCTCTCATCTGAGAATGAGAAGCTCAAAGAAAAGATTCAAACACTTTCGTCTGAAAACCAACGCTTGACCTATGTGGTCAGTTCCTGGACGAAGTTTGGAGATGTAGTCAGACAACAGATTAGTCTGCTGAGGCCTGCCGAATGCAAATCCGGTTTAGGATTTGACAATGCCAGCCCAGACACGACAAATAAAAAGTTGAACCCGGTGAAAGACAGGCTTAAGACTATAAGCTTTGTCAAGGGACACTTAACTGAAAAAGGAACTGATCTGAACAATGAAGATCTAACTTTAAAGGATGAGGTTACATATGTTAAGCCAACTGAAAGTTGGCTGAAGCCCAAGAAGAGTGCAACCATCAAGTCTGGAAAACCAAAACTTGACAAAAAGTCAAGAAGCTTTCGACAAAAAACATCCTCTAAAGTTAACGAAACAACTACTAGAAGGAAGACGTCTTCTAAGCCTAAATCATACGCATTGTTAACCACACATAATGAGAAATCCATCAAAATAACTCAAATATGGATTCCCAAGGGATTGTTCAATCGTGGACTCAATTGAATGTAGGTACCAAAAAACTGTAAATATGTATATTTGTAGGTACAACATGTCAACTATTTGGAGGAGTCTGTCCGGTATCTAGACAGCGGCTGCTCCAGACACATGATGGGAGACAGACGTCTATTGACTGAAGTGACGAAGTGCACTAGGCTTAAGATCACATTTGATAATAACATCAAGGGTAATACCGTGGGTAAGGGTAAGATTATCCACGGTAACCTCACCATCAACGACATGCTACTTGTTAAAAATTTGTGTTATAACCTAATCAGTATAAGCCAGATGTGTGACAATGGCTATACTATTGATTTTCAAAAACACACCTAACTAGTTAAGGATTAGCAGGGCAACACCCTGCTGACCGGGAGTACAGTAGGACATTTTTATAAAATGAATTGGAAAAATAAGATTTCTGATCTTGTATGTCTGGTAGCCAAAAATGATCAAAATTGTTTATGGCATAAGATATTGAATCATATTAATTTTAAAACAATTAACAACATTTGTTCAAATGATTTAGTTTCTAGTATGCCAAAATTAAAGTTTTCAAAAGACAAGGTCTGTCCTGCTTGCCAGATGGGCTAACAAATCAGATCAACTTTTAAAAGTAAAAGGAATTCTCAATCCGACCGATGCTTGGAATTATTGCACATGGATCTTTTTGGTGCAATTCCAGTAAACAACTTGGGAGGAAAGAGATACACCATTATCATGATTAATGATTTTTCATGATTTACTTGGGTTATATTTTTAACTTCTAAGAATCAAACTGTTTGAGAATTTGATTAAGATCCTTAGAAGACTTCAAAATGAAAATTTTGTAAGTATTATAAAAATCAGAAGTGACCGAGGAACTGAGTTCACCAACAAACGTCTGTCTTCTTACCTTGAGGAGTCTGGTATTAAACACGAGTTGTCTAGTGCTAGAACTCCACAGCAAAATGGTATTGCTGAAAGGAGGAACAAAATACTGAAGGAAATAGCGAGATCTATGTTAACTGACTCCTGTGTCTCTCGAAAACTATGGGCAGAGGCCATAAACACAACATGCTATACTCAAAACAGATCAATGATTAATAAACGTTTTAATAAAACACCTTACGGAATCTTTTATGGTAAGGTTCCTAAAATTTCATATTTTAGGATATTTGGATGTAAGTGTTTTTTTATTCATAACAATGGCAAAACTCATTTGACAATTTTTGACGCTAAAGCAGATGCTGATATTATGTTAGGTTATTCTTCAATTAGTAAAGCTTATATAGTGTTTAATAAAGAAACTCTAACTGCTGAAGAATCTACTCATGTTGTCTTTGATGGGTCTTTTGAAAGCAACTCTAACGAGATCATTGAAGTTGCTAACATGTTAGATGCGGCCAGTTTTCAATCTGATAGTGATGATGAAGTTCCGGTCGACAGGAACAACTCGTCTGATCAGACGGCTGATCTGGTTGATATTCAACCAAACTTCCAGATAAGTCATTAGATGACTGACAGTTCGGACGTCGTGGGGTCATCTGACCAGACGTTTGATCCTTTAGCACCAAACTTCAAATGTAACAAAAATTATCCAGCCGAATTAATAATTGGTAATCCTAATGCTTCTCTTAAGACCAGTCACCAATTATTGGATGAATTTGCAAACTCCGCTTTTATTTCTCAGATTGAGCCAAAGAAAATCGATTAAGCATTGCTTGATCCAAATTGGATCAATGCTATGCAAGAGGAGTTGAATTAATTTGAAAAAAATAAAGTGTGACATCTGATTCTAAGATCGGCTGATCAATCAGTTATTAGAACCAGATGGGTCTTTTGAAATAATCTTAGTGAAGACAGTTTGGTTGTGAGAAACAAAGCCCGATTGGTAGATCAAGGTTATAGGTAGGAGGAAGGAATTGACTTTGTGGAGTCATTCGCACATGTCGCTAGACTTGAAGCAATCAGAATCTTCCCGGCTTATGCATCTTTTAAGAAATTTAAAGTTTATCAAACTGATGTAAAAAGTGCATTTTTAAATGGAATTCTTAATGAGGATGTGTATGTTGAACATCCTCCTGACTTTCAAGATCACTCCTTGCCTAATCATGTTTTCAAACTTGACAAAACTTTATATGGTATTAAGCAAGCTCCTAAAGGTTGGTATGACACTTTAACAAAAAATTATTTGACCATTATTTATCATTGACACAGTTGATAAAACTTTGTTTATATTTGTTAAAGATTCTCATATATTACTTGTTTAAATTTATGTTGATGATATCATATTTGGATCAACTAAACCCGCATTTTGTAAGAACTTTTCTAAGTTAATGCATGATAAGTTTGAGATGAGTATGATGGGAGAACTAACATTCTTCCTTGGTCTTCAAGTTCGTCAACTTGAAGATGACATATTCATCAACCAAGCCAAGTATACAAGGGAGCTGCTAAAGAAGTTCTACATGGAAAGTTGTTTAGCTGCCTCTACTCCAATGAATTCATCTAGCAATCTTGATAATGATGAAGATGGCCAGAGTGTCGATATCACTGTCTATAGAGGGATCATCGGTTCCTTGCTCTACCTAACAACCAACTGACCATACATTATGTTTGTTGTCGACGTTTGCGGAAGATTTCTGGCTAACCCTAAACAATCTCATTATATTGCTGCTAAGCGTATTTTGAAGTATTTAAAGGAAACTCAAAATATGGGACTGTGGTATCCGAAGGATTCCATTTTCAATTTAATTAGCTACTCTGATGTAGATTATGCAGGCTGCAAGATTAATCGGAAGAGCACTAGTGTAACTTATCAGTTCCTTGGTGATCGTCTGATATCTTGTTCAACAAGAAGTAGACGTCCGTCGCCACGTCTGCAGCAGAGGCCGAGTACCTTGATGCAGGAAGTTGTTGCTTTCAACTTTTGTGGGTTCAACAATAGCTGAGGGACTCGACATCCAAGCAGACGAGTGTCCGATTTTCTATGACAACACTAGTGCCATAGCGATCACATACAACCTGGTGTTGCACACTCGGGCGAAGAATATCGACATCCGACACCATTTCATCCGGGAGCATGTCAGTCAAAATAATATTCGACTGGAGTATGTTCCAACTGATCAGCAAGTTGTAAACGTGTTCACGAAGCCACTCCCCGAGATTAAGTTTTACTTACTTTAGAAATGTTTTGGGTCTTGTAGAACTAAATTAAATTAAATTAATTATGCACAAATTGAGGGGGAAATTTGTTGATAAGTTGTCTAGACAGACGTATTAAGACGAATGTCTCAAATTGGTCTGATCAGATCAAACGTCTGAAGAGAAAGTATATCAGACGAGTTGTGCTTAAGTAGGTTGCTATTTAAGCGTGGTCAGACGTCTAAATGTGAGACGTGCGTGAACAGACGTCTTACCAAGCTTAAACGCGAGGTATGCGGACAACACAAATACACTCCCGAACACGAGCGCTCTTTAGACGCCTCATCTTCAGACGGGTGGGACAACTGTCCTATTTGTTATACGCTGTCATTTTTACTTTTCCACTCAAACAGTAAAACGGTCTTATTTCAAAATATTTGAAGAGAATTTTCAAATATCAAATAACATAAAGACACATGTCTTTTTATGATAAAAATAAGACAAATATATAACAGTTCATTAAGTTATCTTCCATATTATGTTATTTTTATATTAGATTACACCACATTATTTTTTACTCAAAATTTTATTCTAATATTTTAATGAGAGATTATTTTTAATTTTTGAAGTAAGATGTTTATTATGAAAAATTGTTTTTAATTTTTAAGTTATTTTTATTAGAAAAATAGACGAGAGAAGAAATAGAAAATAGAAAAAAAAATAAACAATCTAATTTATTAACGAGAGGATAGGTCATATAGAATAACTTGGTGATAAAAGAATCAATGATTAAAAAAAGGCAAATTACCTGAACGGTCCTCTAATTTATCTGATCTCTCACTTTTAGCCATCAAATTAATTTTTGAAACAAATTACTCCTTAAACTTTTAGAAAGGTTACCAATGACCCTTCCGTCAACTTTTTGATTAAACAAAACGGCTTAAGCTTAAATTTTATTTTATTTTATATATTATCTCAAATCTTATTTTTTATATTTATATATATAATTATTAAATCGCTTATATATATATAATATTATACAAAATATATTTTAAAAAACTAATTTGAGGGTTAAAAGTAATGTAACCTTCCAACCACTCAACTACTTTTAACCCTCAAATTACTTTTTAAAATATATATTATATAAATATTATTATAAATTAATGATTAAAAATAATATATATAAATTATATATATATTATATAATTATTTTTAATTTTATTTATATAGATATAGATAAAAATAAATAATATATATATTATCTATATATTATACAAAATATTTCATAATTATGTAAATATATAAAATAATAATATATACAATATTATATATAAGTAATTTAATAATTATATATATAAATATAAAAATAAGATTAAATATAATATATATAAAAAACATATTTTAAACTTAAGCGGTTATTTTAACTAAAAAGTTGACGGAAGGGGCATTAATGACCTTTTTAAAAGTTAAAGGGACCATTTGTTTTAAAAAATAATTTGAGGGCTAAAAGTGAGCGATACTAAAAAGTTGACGGACGGGGCTTTAACGACCTTTTAAAAGTTAAAGAAACGATTTGTTTTAAAAAATAATTTAAAGTTTAAAAGTGAGCGATCGAAATAATTAAAGAGGTACCCAAATAATTTACCTTTAAAAAAAATATTATTTATTGTCAGACTTTGTCCACCTATATGCGTTCACTATCATTACTATTTGACAATCCAATTTTTTTTTTTTTATCTTGCATTAGTATTTAAAAATCAAATTGAGGATTCCAAATTAAAAAAAAATTATATTAAAATTTCAATTTCAAATTTTAACATCTGAACTAATTTTTCATCAATAAAATTTATTATTTTTAATTTATTTAAATTTATAAAATAAATTGTTTTTAAAAATTATTATAAATATATATAATTATAATTTTTTAATATATATATATATATATATTTATATATATATATATAAATTTAAATATTTTATAAGACTTTATTATCTTAAATTATTAAAACACTTTAATTAATGTGTATGGTGTTGTGGTTTATACTTGTATATATAGTTCTTTACATATTTTATCTAAAATTATTAAAAATTGATTCATTTAGTCTCTTATCTAATTACATGTATTTATATATTTATTTTTCATATCTTTTTCTCTCATTTATATTTTATTAAAATAGATTTATAATATATATATATATATATATATTTAATATTAACAAAAAAATATTATATTTCAATTTAAAATATTTAATTATATATACAAATTATTTAAATTTAAATTTTAAATATTATTTTAATTAATATTTTAATAAATTATTGTAACTTATTTTTCTTATTTAAATAGAATGCCCAATTTATAGCCAAGGAGAGGGAATTTTGTAATTGAATGTGGATTACACTACTAGAAATTACATCATTAACGACAACATAAGCCTTCGTTAAAAGCCCCATTGCCGACATTAATAGTTATTTGTGTTAGCGACTAAAGTTGGACACTAAAGAATTCGACGTTAAAGTATTATGGTCTTTAACCACGACGTTAGGTGAGTAGAGCCAATGTTGATAGTTTAATTATCAGTGTGTCAGGAGGATAGTCGAAATTAATATTCTTGGATATTAACGTCGGCGTTAAGAGGATAGTCGACGTTAATATCCATGGATATTAACGTCGTGGTTAATATCCATGAATAATAACGTCGACTATCCTCCTAACGCCGTGGTTAGTATCCGTGGATATTAACGTCGGCTCTTTGAAACAGTTCGGATCATTTTGATAATAAAAAGTTTGATCTGTTTTACCGAGAAAGTCTACGGTTCGAATCCGTATAGCCCTATAATAGAAAAAAAAAGAAATTCTACAATTTTTTTTTTATTTATTCTATTTGTTGGAACTGGCCAATCAGTTCATCAAAAGAAAAAAAATGTATATAAGAAATACATTCTAAAAAATAAATATTCTATAATATTTATATATATATATTTTTTAATAAATATTCTATAATGGCAAGGGAGCTGAAAAAGGTGAGTACGTGCGAAAAGCGAGCCCTTACTATAACCAACCTCACAGATGAAACTCAATCTTTGACTTTTTGAATCTTGACTATATAATTATAATCATCCTACTATTTCTTTATTTTTGTCTTCAACTATAATCTTCTTCTTTAGTTCATGTTGTTCAAACAATTAACGCTGACGTTAATATACGTTGCTCTCAGGTTGGTTGAACACTTCACTAGTAGGAAAATGATTTTTAACGAGGGCATAAACCCTTGGAGAAAGCCAAATCCCCTCAGTGATTAGTTTCACCGAAGGCAATAAATGCTCTTGGAAGGTGTCGGTGATAAGACTATTGGTGAAAAAAATAAATTTTACCGAGAGCAGGTACCGTCCTTTGAGATAATTATAATGTTTTTTACCGAGAGAAGAGCCAATGTTCTTGATCATAATATTAAATAATTCAGCTTTATTCTTCAGCTCCGACCTCACCTTCTTCTCCATTCTTCTCTCACCAGATCCCTAATTATTTTTCTTTCTATTATCAAAAGTGGTAAATGTGCACATGAGCAATTACAACACCATCACCAATCTCTATGGTTTTGCTATTACTTTCTATTCGATCTATATTTATAGAAGATATAAGAACAATTGAGATCCAGAAACGAGTTGACAATTACAACAAATACGTCCAACAAATACATCCAAACAGATATTCCCTAATGTATATTTCAGAAACGTATTCAAATAAAAATACTTAATTAATTAACAAACGATTCTGGATTTATACTTACTATTTTATTTTCCTATGATTCTGGATCTATACTTACTAATCAACAAATGATTTGTTCATCGGATCCACATTTTGACGGCGGTTTCACTTGTAACGAAAGCTCTAAATCTGATCTTCGCAACTACTGGGATCTGTAACGATGCCGACAAAGGTACATGAATATATTTGATGTTCTAGTCGTGGATAAGACCTCATCACTAATCTTCTCTTCCTCTTTCTTAGATTCTTCATATTTCTTTCATCCTCCACGAATACGAGGATCTTACGTAATGACTATTTTGTTCGAACATCATGTCGAGTTCATCGGATTTCGCCGATTCTGGGAAGTATTTTGGCAAGAAGCTGGATAAGTCGCCGGAGAAATCAAAAGTCTCTCAAATTTGTAATATTCTAAACAAATACTTGAAAGATAATGGTATTTTGGAATGAATATGGGAAATATAAATGAAGATATGAGTCGGCGGATAGAAGAAGAGGCACTATGTGGATCTACACTCAAATCTTAAATGAAGAGGAAAGAGAGAGAAAGAAGAAAGAGGGAAGAAAGAATTAGGCGGCAAGAACAAGATTAGGCAAAAATATAATATTATCAACGAGAACATTCTTTTGCCATCGGTAACATTAAGACTATCATCGAGAGTAACATTTTTCCCTTGGTAAAACAAATATCATCGAGATTATTTTTTCGCTCTCGGAGATATTTCTCGGTAATTATCTATTTTTTACTAGTGTTTAAAGTTCTTTTATTAACGTCGGCGCTCCCCAACGCCGACATTAATGATTTCCGTTATCAACGTCGGCACTCCCTTAACGTCGACATTAATAATGGTTGCTCTCGGGTTTTTTTTTTCCATTTTTTTGATTTCATAAAACATGTTTCATAAATAAAAAAAGACCAATCATAAATAAAAATCAATTCCAAATTTTAAAAATCTAAAATTGTCTCAAATCGTATTAGTACAAAACTCTGAAATCTACGTCAATCACTACTGATCGGGAGAAGAGGGGGCATCCTAGACATGAGTGTCCTTATAGACTCTTGTTGTGCAAACACCAATGCACACATCTCTTCCATTTCACATGTTTGTTGTGAGCGCATCTCCTGTTCACGTTTATGTATTTCTTGTATTTGACGTGTTTGTTCATCGCGAATCCCCTGATCACGTTTCTTCAAATGAAAAATAGAAAGGTTATAAGTTGAATATTTCAAGACCAAATGTTACTAGTACACCACACATTCATCAATTATTTATTTTGGAATCATAATTAAACACTTGATGGACGACTTGAATACACAATAGACAATCAAGCTCTCTTGGGAGATCTCCATCTTCAATTTTAACCAATTGAAGATAGAGATTTCCCAGAAGAGATTGATGATCATTGAGAAAATACCTTAAGGAGAAGTGGTTTTAAACAATAGATAATCAGACTCTTCTTGGAAATCCATCTCCATCTTCAATTAATTCATTTTTGACTAATTCAAGATCGATGGAGATGCCCAAGAAGAGATTGATTATCATTGGAAAAATTCTTTAGGAAGACGTGTTTCAAACCAATAGATTTTTTTAAGGAATTTGTTTCTCCTTCTTTTGATCTTTAACCAATGTTCTTCTAACCAATAAACAATCGGAATCTTCTAAGAAATCTTCAATTTCATTTTAACAAATTGAAGATAAAGATATCTCAGAAGAACCCCGATTGCATATTGGTTAGAAGGAAATCATTATTTTAGGAGAATCTTAAATTTTGTAAGGAGAAACAAATGAGGAGTGTTATATTTATAGGACTTGAAAATATCTGGCAAAGACTATCAGCGACTACATTTGTCGATGGGTCATTAATAGTCTGAATATTTATTATTAGGGACGGCGTTAGCATAAAGTCATGACTAATAATAATATCATTAGACATGTCTTTATGCTAACCTCATTCCTAATATTTGTAGGTCACTTGATAATTATTTTGACAAAAAATTCTTGTCGATGACAATTATTTAGAATGGCGTTAGCATAATGTTGTGGTTAATAACATATTTTATTGGCCAATGCTTTATGTTATTGTCGTCTCTTCCATTTCACGTGTTTGTTGTGTGCTCATCTCCTATTCACGTTTTTGTATCTCTTGTCTTTGACGTAACTGCTCTTCGCGAATCTCCTGATCACGTTTCTTCAAATGAAAATTGAAGAGTTTAAAGTTGAATATTTCAAGATAAAATGTTACTAGTACACCTCACATTCATCAATTATTTGTTTTGGAATCGTAATTAAACACTTGATCGACGACTTGAATAGACAATAGACAATCAGACTCTCTTGGGAAATCTCAATCTTCAATTTTAACCAATTGAAGATAGAGATTTCCTAGTAGATAATTGGGGAAATTCTTTAAGTATAAGTGGTCTTAACCAATAGACAATCAGACTCTTCATGGAAATCCATCTCCATATTCAATTGATTCATTCTGACTAATTCAAGATCAATGGAGATGCCCAAGAAGAGATTGATTATCATTGGGAAAATTCTTTAAGAAGACGTGTTTCAAACCAATAGATTTTGTTTAAGGAATTTGTTTCTCCTTCTTGTGATCTTCAACCAATGTTCTTCTAACCAATAAACAATCGGGATCTTCCAAGAAATCTTCAATTTTATTTTAACAAATTGAAGATAGAGATATCTCAGAAGAACCCCATTGCATGTTGGTTTGAAAGAAATCAGTAGTTTAGGAGAATCTTAAATTATTTATGGAGAAATGAAGGAGGAGTGTTCTATTTATAGGACTTGAAAATTATCTGGCAAAGACTAACAACGACGACATTTATCGGTGGGTCGTTAATAGCCTTAATATTGATTATTAGGGTTGGCGTTAGCATAAAGTTGTGACTAATAATAAAATTATTAGACATGACTTTATGCTAACATTGTCCTTAATATTTGTAGGTCCCTTGAAAATTATTTGGACAAAAAAAATCTTGTCGACAACAATTATTAGGGATGACGTTAGCATCAAGTCGTGGCTAATAATATATTTTATTGGCCACGACTTTATGCTATTGTCGTCTCTTCCATATCACGTGTTTGTTGTGCGCGTATCTCCTGTTCACATTTTTGTATCTCTTGTATTTTACGTGCATTCTCTTCGCGAATCTCCTGATCACGTTTCTTCAAATGAAAAATTGAAGTGTTTTAAGTTGAATATTTCAAGATCAAATGTTACTAGTACACCTCACATTCATAAATTATTTATTTTGGAATCATAATTAAACACTTGATGGACGAATTGATTAAACAATAGACAATCAGGCTCTCTTGGAAAATCTCCATCTTCAATTTTAATCAATTGAAGATAGAAATTTCCCAGAAGAGATTGATGATCATTGAGAAAATTCTTTAAGGAGAAGTGGTTCTAACCAATAGACAATCAAACTTCTCTTGGATATTCATATTCAATTAATTCATTCTAACTAATTCAAGATTGATGGAGAAGCCCAAGAAGAGATTGATTGTCATTGGGAAAATTCTTTAAGAAGACATGTTTCAAACCAATAGATTTTTTTAAGGAATTGGTTTCTCCTCCTTGTGATCTTCAATCAATGTGCTTCAAACCAATAAACAATCGGGGTCTTATGTTAAATCTTCAATTTTATTTTAACAAATTGAAGATATAAATATCTCAAAAGAACCCCGATAACATATTGGCTAGAAAGAAATCAATAGTTTAAGAGAATCTCAAATTCCTTATGGAGAAACGAAGAAGGAGTGTTCTATTTATAGGACTAGAAAATTATCTAGCAAAGACTATCAACGACAACATTTGTCGGTGGGTCGTTAATAGTATGAATATTGATTATTAAGGACGGCGTTAACATAAAGTCGTGGCTAATAATAATATTAGTCAATGCTCTATGCTAACGTCGTTCCTAATATTTGTAGGTCTCTTAAAAATTATTTGGACAAAAAAATTTTGTCGGTGACAATTATTAAGGACGGCGTTAGCATAAAGCCGTGGCTAATGATATATTTTATTAGTCAGGGATTTATGTTATCGTCGTCGCTATCAGTATTGGAATATTAGTCACGGCGTTAAGCTATTGTCGTGTCTGATATTATTGATTATTAGCCACAACTTTAGCATAAATCCGTGGCTAATAATATCTTTAAAAATAACCACGACGAAGACAACGAAAGTCGTGGTTAATAATAATGGCGGAGAGTGGCGGAAAAGCCAGAACATTAGCCACGACGAAGACAACAAAAGCCATGGATAATAATATTTATTGGCGTCGGCATTACATCGCCGACAATAATAATTATTATTAACCACGACATATGTTCGTCATCTCTAATATTCGTCGTTAAAAAGCTTGTTTATACTAGTGTTAGTTTTCGGTTAAATGTGTTAGAAAATTAAGGTGTTTTTAAGCAGAAATTTTATATCAATATCTAGGCACATATCCCCATGATTTTTATGCTAATTGATAAAATCATTACTACTTAGTTCATATAGAATAATTTTTATGCGTGAACTGAGTCGAGCTTGGTGGTATCGACGAAGATGAGAGCATCACGTGTTACTCCTCTAGTTAGCATACACGAGCCTAGTTAGATCCCCTTGCCTTCAATTCCTAGGATGAAAGGATTAGGGAGAATCAATCACAATTATTTGGTTGAAAAGATAGATGTTTTTCTTTATCTCATCTGTGCTCAAAAGTTTTGACTTCAATATCATATATATATGTATAAACCTTAAAATATTTAAGGAAATATATAAAATATTATAAATATTTTTTTAATTAACTTGATTATAAGATCTTAACATAATAATTAAACTATTTGATTATATATTATTTATTTAATAAATAATATTATTTTAAAATCTTAATTCTATAATTAAACTCTTTTAATTATATATATTATTTTATTTTATTTTATAAATAAATAATATTTATTATTAATAATATCTATTATATATTTGTTAGGATCGGGATCGCCGAAGGAGACGGGATTCTCGCAACGTTGAACGCTTACACACTCACCGTTCGATAATAACCTTGTTAGAGGTTGATTATCTCGTTTCCACTCTACACAAACCGTCACAAACTCTTGAAAAGTCAAGTGCGGAATTGTTTGTTTGGGTTTGAAGCACCAGATGATCAATATGAATGATAAAATACTAAAGAACACAATATAAGACACAAGATTTATGGATGTTCGGAGTATAAACTCCTACGTCACCCCTTCTTCTCAAACCTTTGAGAAAGATATTCACTATAATATTCAGTCTGTTTACAACACGTATGCAAACTTAGTTGAACAATCAGGGCTTAGTTACTGTCTGTTTTCGACCTTCCAATACACACTCTGTTAAACAGAAACGAATTATGTCAACTTACAATGCTCACTACTCACACAAAATAGCTAGTATTGTAATACAAGGTTAGAACTCTAACATACTTTGAAAACTTGTGAAACCTTGAGAGCTTGAAAGAGTTGATAGCTTATAAGATTACTAGTAAAAGGTGTAGGTTGCAACGGTGAAAAAGGTGATGAAGCAGGTTGACCTCTATCTTCTTAAGTAGGCAAAATATCAACGGATATATTTGTAGCTCAACGACTATATTTGCTTCATTGGACATCTTATCTTGATCTTGATTGGTTGAGGTCCAGATTAGTACATTAGATTAGATAATCTTTGATCTTGTCTGTACTTGGATGCTAATAATCCAAATTGTCATTAATGTGATTTCAATCTCCAAAGAATATGTATATCAGGATGTTTGACCTTTCTTTGATTCTGGTTCTGCTGCTGCAGAGAAGTCTTCAATAGTATTTACACTAAAATGGAAGCGCTCATCTGGGAAGTGTAAAGTTGATGTCTGAATTTGCCAAAAGAGTCCATATATATTCCCGAGGTTGGTAGAACATAATATTGTGAAATACCGGACGCGCTTCATGGGATGCCGATATGCAACGAGCTGGAAGCGCCTTTTCATAGTGCCGAAATGCAGAATGCCGGAAGTGTTTTCTAGAATGCCGAAATCTGGAAAGTCAGGCACGTGCTTTGTAGAAAGCCGATATCTGAAGTGCCATGCGCGTACTTTGTAGAAAACCGATATCTAGAAAGTCGGACGCGTGTTTTGTAGAAAGCCGATATTTGGAAAGTCGGACGCGTGCTTTATAAAAAGCTGATATCTGGAAAGTCGGACGTGTGCTTTGTAGAAAGCCGATATCTGGAGTGCCAGACGCGTGCTTTGTAGAAAGTCGAACGTGTCCAGAAGCCGATTTGGTCCAAATGCCGATTTGTACCAAATATCGATTTGTACCAAATGTCGATATGGTTCAAATGCCGATTTCTTCAAAAGTTGATTATGTACATAGAGCCAATTCCTCTTTTCTCAAATAATTGATATGTTGTAATGCCGATATGTACATAGAGCCGATTCCGCTTTTCTCAAATAATCAATATGTTGTAATGTCGATATGTACATAGAGTCGATTCTGCTTTTCTCAAATAACCGATATGTTGTAATGTCGATATGTACATAGTGCTGATTCCGCTTTTCTCAAATAACCGATATGTTGTAATGTCGATATGTACATAGAGCCGATTTTCTGAAAATGTTGATTTTGTTAATTTGTAAGATGTCGGTCATGCTTTGACAAAGCTGACTTAAATTTGAATATTGGTCTGATTTAATCTGCACATGATTATTTTGACACAGTTAGGTTTTTATTTAAATAGTTAATTAATATTACTACTTCATTAACTATTTTTACTTATCAAAATTAATAATTAACTATTATTTTCTTTAATATAATTCATCAAATTATTAATGTATAACCTTGTAGAACCCAATTATAATAGTTATTAATCGTAGTTGACTTTTAGTAAAGTATTTGTAACTTCTAAAATATTTGGATTAAATTATCTATAATAATTTTCTTATCCAAAGTTAGTCATTGCACATACATATATCCATTGTTTTGAAAACACCGTTAGTTGTTTTTTTTTTTTTTTTTTTACTTTGGTCTGACCGGTCCAACTGGAGTCCGGAACTTTTAGGGAAATGATCAATTTAACTGACCCGCAAAGCCATCGCAAATGAAGATTGATGGAAAAAAAAGGACGGGTGTTTCCTATTTTTTTTAGTATCGATGCATAAAAATGTTCTTAATTATATGCATATCAGTATCGGATCAGCGTTAGAGGATTTCGGATATGGTCAATGTTGTTATCGACCAATCCACCAACAATTAGTATGAGAGAGAATTCCTCCGCTACACCATGTTCATCCCCAAGATAACCGATTGAAACATTCGAAAGTCGCCGCCTCTCCGGCCAATGGCAACTCACAATTGTCTCCCATTGTCCCAGTAGCCATGTACGGTGCTTTTGGCGCGAAGTCAATTGACGATCTGTTTAAAGATTTTATGGAAGCTATAGGTGGAGCTCAGAAGAAATGAAGAAAATATTCTCGTTATGAGTAGAAGTGAATCTGTTTGACTGGAATTACAATGTGATTGATGGATGAGTGGTTTGATGCGAGAAAATCGCTAAGACATTATATGTTTGTGTGTGATTTTACGGTCACTCCAAAATGTATTATCAAACTAAAATGCAGACTAACCTTTCGAACCGAAAATTTTCGATTCGGATATTCGGTCGAACCGTCCGGTCGGATCGGATTTTGACCTGTTCGAAAGGTAATTTTATTGAAGTTAAATGTCGGAACGTTCATTCACATGTATCGCGGTCCAACCGGTTGGACCGACGATTAAATCGCGTATTTTAAAACTATGTATATCTTACATAAATTTTGTTGAACCGAAATCTCGATATGATATAGCAATATACCAAATATTATATACTAAAGATCTCCCTCCAAAGTTATTTAAATTCCATGTAGTTGTTGTCTTGAAAAGAAAAGGACCGCCTAGGTATAAGAATATCCGGATGCAAAAATTAATTCAATTGACGATGACCATCATGAATAATCTAACTAGTCCCTACCATACCATGATCATATTCCAAGAAATGAAGTGACAATATTGACAACTTTTTAGGTAATTTTGAAAAAAAAAATTATTTTGCTGCAACACATTTTCCTAATTTTGTTTTCCATATATTGATAATAATTATTTGGTCGAACAACAAAATGAAGCATTATCACACACGCATGATGATTCTACCTTCGTAGATGAAGTAGTACCATCCACGGCGAATTCTCTTCATATACCTAAGTTTGAAGAGATTGATGATATGCAAAAACATATAGACAAGTTCAAAAACGACTTATTTGAAGACCAAAAATCATACATATATCTTACCTAAATTTTGGTATACCGAAATCTTGGTATGATATACCAATATACCGAATATTTGCGATATATCGAGAATTTTGTATGATATCGATATTATATCATTCATATCGAAATATATATTTTTTTTTAATCGGAAAAAATCTTAGAATGTAAAACTCGATAATAAATACCTAGAGAGTTTAGTCTGAAAATATTCAGATAAAATAAATGATAAATACTTTTAGAACCTCAAATTTGTTTAGAGAATCAATATTCATTATTCACACATCAAATTATTTAAAGTACTAGTTAAGAAATTCCTTTGGAAAATTTCATCAACTAAATAATCTATTTATCTACCAAATATATTTCAAATTATAATATTCCTTTCATTTAACTCAATACCAAACAAACTTTTAAAATAATAAAGTAATTTGATTAGTTAATTAATTAACAAGGTTTTACCTTGAATTAAAATAATACTTTGCTTTTGTTATAATTCAGGGAAAAAAGTACAATACTTTTCAAACATATTTATTAATCCGAAAACTGAATTTTGACTAGATAGTTTACCTATTAATGAGTCCGTGAATACTATTTGTTTAAATTTTATTCTTCATTAACAATTAATATCCTCTCTCCTACAAGAAGATCTTAATAAATTTCAAATACATACAGTATTTGTATGAGAGTTCTCAGGATTTAAAAAAAAATCTTATATCTGAATACTCTCTTTAGTTACACTGTCATTTTAAATGTTAGTTCAAAGACGGAATTTTCTAAAGGTTAGTTCAAGCCATTATTTTTTTTTTTATGGTATTATAATGAAATGGATTCCCAGGCAATACATAATATGTTACATAAACTCTTTACTTCTTTTTTATGGTGTCAGCTAACTCCGCATCCAACTAAGTCTTTGATAAGAGAAAGGGAAATTCTCACTAGCAACTGTTGGCAAGGCCAACCCTTGCCAACCGAACCGTAGAGTAGGAATAATAAAAACAGTAGAGTAGGAATATTTTATTAGTGTGTATCTTGGGTCTACTTGTTACAAAAAGCGAAAATCCCATTCCAAAACATTCACATAGTCATCCGACAGACATCGAAAAGGGGACGAGATCGAACTGTCTACGAATGGAAGGCGCTGAGCCTCCCCTTTACATGAACGCGAGACGATTCACCATTTCCCTTCCGGTCTAGATCAGGTTTACCAGATGAGGAAGATGTTGTCTTCTATAACATACCAGTTCACGTAGTCAAGAAGTAAGAGAACAAATTGGATTGAGTCTATGAATTAAAAATAGTTAAAATTCTTAATCACTCAATATCTCTCAATTTGAGAGGATCGGTAAATTTATGATATTTATTCTTCTCTTTTTAAATTTGTACTATAAAAACCCATCAGCTACTAAAACATACCTACAGTGAGATTTGTCGCAATTATTAATTAAGGAAATGTTCTAAAAAAAATAGAGGCTATTTATCCACATGTTATTCGTCGCAAAATTAGGAGAGAATTCGTAAAATATTTATTAATTTGTTGAAAAATCATAAAAAAATGAATTAGAAGAAAATTTGTAACAAGTTTTCCCATGAGTTTCTCTTGTGATACTTAGTTAATTAGTATTCAAAATGTTTTTTAATTATTATGCATTTGTGTAAGCAATTATATATTTTTCAAAAAAAATATTTTATTTTTCGACATAAGTTAAAAATATAGATTATAAATTTTAATTTAAATATCATAATTTTTTAGAATATTTTCATATGTATATTGTACTTTCAAGTGTAAATATATTCACTTGTAGACGTAAAGTTTTTCCTTTAATAATATCAATATATCATTAATAACAACATAATATTCCGTGTTATACAATTCACATCTTTAGTAGATTATTTTAATTGTCTTCATGATATATATTTATCACATTTATTTTTAGTCCAATAATAACTTTTTCATATAATTATTACAAAATTTGTTATAAGTCATGTAAAACTTTTTAAAATTTTATTTTTTATCTGTTTAATAAAATCTTCTTGAAGACATTGATTCTTCAATTTTTTATGAAAGTAATGTAAATATAACCGTTTATTGATTTCAAAATTCTCAAATTATTATTATTATAAATTATTATTATTATAAATTATTAGTATACTTATTATTATTATAAATTATTATTATTATAAATTATTATTATTATAAATTATAATTATTATTATAAATTATTAGTATACTTATTATTATTATAAATTATTATTATACTTATTATTATTATTATTATAAATTATTATTATAAATTATTATTATTATTATAAATTATTATTATCATAAATTATTATTATAATAAATTATTATACTTATACTTATTATTATTATAAATTATTATTATTATAAATTATAATAATAATAATAATAATTAATATTATTATTAATATTATTATAAATTATTATTATAAATTATTATTATTATTATTATTATAAATTATTAGTATACTTATTAATATTATTATTATTATAAATTATTATTATTATTTTAAATTATTATTATTATTATAAATTATTATTATTATTATAAATTATTATTATTATAAATTATTAGTATACTTATTATTATTATTATAAATTATTATTATTATTTTAAATTATTATTATTATTATTATAAAATATTATTATTATAAATTATTATAAATTATTATTATTATAAATTATTATTATTATTATAAATTATTATTATTATAAATTATTATTATACTTATTATTATTATTATTATAATAAATTATTATTACTATTAATTATTATTATTATTATTATAAATTATTATTATTATAATAAACTATTATTATAATAAATTATTATTATACTTATTATTATTATTATTGTAAATTATTATTATACTTATTATTATTATTATAAATTATAATAATAATAATTATTATTATTATAAATTATTATTATTATTATAAATAATAATAATTATTATTATTATAAATTATTATTATTGTAAATTATTATTATAAATTATAATAATTATAATTATTATTATTATTATTTTTTATTATAAATTATTATAATGCATATACCTTTTATTATTTATTAAAAATATATAAATATTCGAAATATTTGCTTTTTTAAATTAAATTATTTGGCGTATTTAAATAATTGCAATTTAATTATACCATATCCTTTATAAATTAATTATTTATTATAATCATTTAATTATATCATTTAAAAAAATTTAATTTTCATGTTAAGAGTTTATGTGTTTAATAGTAAGTACCGGTTTTGAATGGGATGGTACATGATATTTATATTTATATTTATATTTATATTTATATTTATATTTATATTTATGACTTATAAATTATTATTAATATTATAAATTATTATTCATATTATAAATTATAATTATAATTATAATTATAATTATAATAATAATTATAATAATAATTATAATAATAATCATAATTTATAATAAAAACAAAATTATAATTATAAATATAATAAATTATAATTATAATAATAAAAATTTATAATTATAATAATAATAAAAATTTATAATATTTATAATAACTTATAATAATTTATAATAAATATAATAATAATAATTACAATAATAATAATAATTTATAATATTAATAATAACTTATAATAATAATAATAATTTATAATAATAATAATAATATTAATAATATTAATAATGATAATAATAATTATTATAATAAAAATAATCATTTATAATAATTATTTACAATAATAATGATAATAATTATAAAAATAATAATAATTTATAATAATAATAATAATTTATAATAATAATAATTTATTATAATAATTTATAATAATAATAATAATTTACAATAATAATAATTTACAATAATAATGATAATAATTATAAAAATAATAATAATTTATAATAATAATAATTTATTATAATATTATTATAATAATTTACAATAATAATAATTTATAATAATAATAATAATAATTTATTATAATAATTTATAATATTAATTTATAATAATAATAATTTATAATAATAATTTACAATAATAATAATTTATAATAATAATTTACAATAATAATAATAATAATTATAAAAATAATAATAATTTATAATAATAATAATTTATAATGATAATAAAATTAATTTACAATAATAATAATTTATTATTATTGTAAATTATTATTATAAATTATTATTCTTATAAATTATTATTATAATAATAATAATTTTAAATAATAATAATTTACAATAATAATGATAATAATTATAAAAATAATAATAATTTATAATAATAAATTATAATAATAATAATAATTTATTATAATAATTTATAATAATAATTCACAATAATAATAATAATTTATAATATTTAATAATTTATAATAATAATTTATAATAATAATTTTCAATAATAATGAGAATAATTATAAAAATAATAATAATTTATAATAATAATAATTTACAATAATAATAATTTATAATAATAATTTATAATTATAATAATTTATTATAATAATTTACAATAATAATTTACAATAATATTAATTTATAATAATAATTTACAATAATAATTTATAATGATAAAAAAAATAATTTACAATAATAATAAATTATTATTACTAATTATTATAATAATAATAATTATTAGAAATTATTATTATTATTATTATTTCACTCCAATTACTAATATATATACTGCTATTATTATAAATTATTAACTTTGTGAGTAAGTCAGAAACTATTTTAGAAAACAGATATTCTAATAATAATTTAAATTAATTACCCATTTTTATTTTAAATAATCTAATATCAAATAAAAATTTAAACTGAGTTTAAACTTAGCAATGCTGCAATAACAATAATTTAACCGAATCATACACAAATGTAACATCTTGAACTATAATAATCTCAAATAATTCAATTTTTATATCTCATAAGATTATTTAAATTTATAACACATGTTATTTCTAAATAATGCAATATCTAACAAATTCTTATTACTTTTTTATTAAGAAACATTGCACCAATAGGTAAACATATTCAAATGACATTGGAATTATAAGAACATGTTTAGTCAAACTGAAATAATTAATTCAAATTAATATTTTGTATTAGCATGGATTTGAATTACGGTATTAATCCGATAAATGTTCTTGTAGGTTATTTCCTTAATAATTAATTATTGGAACACAAACAAATATCATTTATAAAAAGGTCACAAAATTGGTATTAAATTGTTAACTAAATTGTTTAGATTACTTATTAACTCGTTAAACGATCTGTCATACTCCATAGTTATTTCCTTAATTCTTAATTATAGGAACACAAAAAAAATGATCATTTATAAAAATAATTGGTATTAAAATGTCAACTAAAATTATTTAAATGTTATAATAAAATTAATAAGTGGTTAAAACCATGAGAAATAGATAGAGTAAATATAACCACATAAAACATTAGTTTTCTTCTTATACATTTTAAACAAACAAAACTTTGGATTAATGATATAAATAACATCATGAATATTATTAGGTGTTCAATTATGGAATAGCCCTCCTCCATGTTGTTTTTATTTATTATGTTAACTCGTTAACTGAGAGAGAACAATTAATTTTAACATTTATTAGGTTAAGTCTGAACCGAATATCCGACTGAATTCGTATTCACCGAATTCGAATTTCAATTTCGGTTTTAAAATCGAATTTCAAATCAATTCGAATTCAAATACGGTTTTCGAATTGGTTTTCGAATTTGGGTTTCAACTCGAAAACTAAACCGAAAATCGAATTCATTTTTATTTTTTTTTGTTATTTATTCTTCCAAACTTAGCTTAAGAAAAAATTCAAAATAATCAAATTAGAATATTTTGAACTCAAGATTTAATAATAAAAAAAGGTAAAAAAAGCACAAGTGGTCTAGTGGTAGAATAGTACCCTGCCACAATATAGAATAGGGCTCAATTCTCAGCTGGTGCAATGAATTCGGTTTGTATTTGAAATTCTAATTCAGTTCGGTTTAATTAAAATTTATTCGAATTCGGTTCGGTTTTCGAATTGACTAAAAAAATAAAAATTCGAATAAACTGAACCGATGAACACCCCTACACTCACGTCGTTTTACGGATTCGAATTCAAAATTTTGAGAGGTTAAGATATCCACCATTTTTTCGTTAGGCAATAAGAGGGGATTATAATATTTAATTTGAGAAGAAGTATGTCATGAAATTACAAATAATATTTTAAATTACTAGTTGGATTGTCAAGTGGTGGAGTGGATCTCATATTAGACTAAGGAAAAAATGAAGACTACCTAGAATTACAAGAAGTGAAATACCTTATCCTTAGGTATGAAATATGGACGATCTTGATTTTGAATCTCTCTAGTCATTATTGTAGCAAGATTTTTCGATTCTCTAAGTCCTATGAATGTAAACATATCTCTTTAGTCTCTTTTCCAGTGTCGGTTATCATACCAACAAATTATAATATATTAAATTCTTTTGGTATTAAATTTTCATTTCTTTTCATGATTCCTAATTTCAATGGGTGACGGCATGGTTGAATTCATACTGATCTTTGTTGAAAATTTGAAATTGTTGTTGTGAGAATTTTATTCGAAAACAAGCATGATCATTCTATTTGAAAAAATGAAAAAAATGTAGAGCCATCACTAGATCCTTTAGTTCAATTTTCTTTCATTTCTTTTGAAGAATTTGGCAAACAGAAAAGGACATTGTTCATATATACTTATAAGATGTTTATTCTCTTGCATTAACTCAAACAATGCACCTTTGGATCCATTGGCAGCTGCTGAAATTGTAATTGATTTGGTTAAGGTGAGAGATGTTGGAACAATGTAACGCCTTTTTTTTACCAGCTCAAAAAAGACGATATTTTTTACAATCTTTTATTTATAAATAATTTTAACATCGAATAAGGCTAAACTTGATTTTGAAAGAGTTCGTCGCCTAATTTTCCTCGTTAAAAATTAAGAAATAAAATTATTTTGCATATTCAAACACATTTTTATACGATATTATTTATAAACTAATTGTTTATTTTAATTATGTGCAATAAGCTTGTATAGAAGTTAAAAAAAAATTGTTAACTCAGAATTGTTTAAAATTTATAAATTGAGCTTTAAAAATGAGCACATAGAGTTAAAAAAAACAACTTGGTAGGTGTTTTATTGTTTTATTTATTCCTCGAGGTTTATGAGCTCATGAATTTTCAATTACGAGAAGATATATAATTCATTGAGGTGGTTTTACTTAGAACCAACAAAAGTGTTGCTGATTTTTTTATTATTATTTTTAGAACTTCTATAATTATTTAAGTCAAAAGAAATTTAAACAATTTCTTTTCACTTGAGGATACTCAATTTTTTGTTATCTTTGCAAAGAACTAATGCATTTGAAATCACATTTTGTTGGGTAGTCGCAAAATGTGAAACACTCATGCTTGATGAAGAGTTGATCAATTGAGGAACTACACATGCTCACGTTTTAATTTCTCTAAATTCAATAAAAACTCAAATATTTTGAAACATTTTAATTTCTTGTATATAAATTATGTGATTAATCATGACAGAGAATGAATGTCATTTGTATAACGACATAAAAAAAGTTATTTGTGTTAGAACTTATTTTAATCATGCATTTAAAGAGACAAGACTATGTTAGTCGAAATTGTCTTCACAAAAATTGTCTCGGTGAGAACAATCTACGAA
This sequence comes from Impatiens glandulifera, assembly GCF_907164915.1. Taxonomy (NCBI): domain Eukaryota; kingdom Viridiplantae; phylum Streptophyta; class Magnoliopsida; order Ericales; family Balsaminaceae; genus Impatiens; species Impatiens glandulifera. Next base: position 18,214,293 of record NC_061862.1, on the reverse strand, counting down.
GATTTGTTTTTAGCATGCATAGTTATTTCACGTCGATTATTGTTCAAAACATGACAATGTAAATGCTTCGATTAAGACATGAAATATATTTGTAGTTATATTTTATTAAATTATGTTGATAAGTGATTATTTAAATATATCATGCATGTTAGTTAATAATATGATTCAGGTTCATTCATATTAAGTATGATTATCTTGCAATTTGTATATACGAAGAAAGGTCTATGGTATATATTTTGTTTTAATAGATAATTTTAAAATTTGTCACAAATTTATGTGTGTTTTGATTGACAACGATTTTTTCTATAGAAAATTAAAGGCCATCTAATTAATTAAGAAACGAATAATTGATAACACGAATAATTATTTATATAATTAGTTAGTTTTTATATTTTATTAAAGATAAATGGTTAATATTATAATTAATTGTATTAATTAATATTTTAATTAATTATTATTTATTTTATAAAGGTATTTTAATGATATATAAAATTATATATATATTTGTTTAATAATATATGAGATATTATTTATTCGATTATTTTTCTAAATTATTAAATATATATTTATATTTATCGTGAATAAAGTTTTTTTTTGTCGTGCATATATTTGAAAGAAATTCAGATTAGTCAATTCTCTTATTGAGATTATAGTTGATTGTGTTTATGAATAAAATAAAAGAAACAATAATATATAATATTATATTTAGATATTATTATATATATTTAGAGTTAGTGGTCATGAGATGTTATTTAACAAATGAAAAAAAGAGCAATTGATATGTTACAATGTCCGGCAAAACTGAATGGTTTATTCTCAAATACTTACATTACCTATAACATTTTGTTAACCATATCAGTAACAGTTGCATTGACAGAAAAAAGTTTCTCGAAGTTGAAGTTAATCAAGAATTATCTTTGATCAACAATGTCACAGGATAGACTAAATGGGCTAGCAATATTGTCGATTGAGAAATAAATAATTCATCAATTAGATTATACATATTTAATCAATATTTTAACCTCTAAAATAGTTAGACGGGTGATGTTTATTTAGTTATTTCAATTATTATGTTAATGTTTATATTTTTATTGACGTGCCATTTTATTTTTGATTTATTTATTTATAGATATATATATATATTATACTAAACTTTTGGTTTATTTGATCAAGAAACTAAATTATGATATCTACTATCATTATTATCTTAGCATGAAGAATCATTATCTTCTAATCATTATTACGTGTTTCCTCTATCTAAAAGAAGTTGTCTTGACATTTAAGTTAAAAAGTGTCAATGTTAACTTATTAAGTTAAGTTGTTAAAACGCCTTTATTTAAACAAGAGAACAATTAATTTAATTTTTATTTTTTAGAAGGTTACGACGTGTCACCGGACTAAAATCGAGGATCTCATGAGGATGAGGATATTCAGTTCTTTTTGTTGTTAAGTTAGAAGAGAGGAGATAAACATTTAATTTAATTTGAGAAGAGAGGTGTGTCATGAAGTTACAAATAATATTGTCAATTCCTAATCAGCATGTGGTGGATAAATATATATAATTTTACATTTGAAGACCTAGGAAAAAAAAAGAGGATAAATTTTTAGTTGAGGGATTTGCCATTGCAGTTGGCACACCTTGATTGGTGGTGGTCTATATAATTTATTATATATAATTCACATTAACCCTTATACCAGTATAAGACTTAAAGCTGATTGATCAAGCATATTTACTCCACATGCTAGCTAGCTTTACAATGTTTTCTTTTGCCCATATATTAATATTATATAATATAGAAATTGCAATGATTTTCAACAAGAATTACGTGACACCACTATCCCTTGTTGGCCCATTGGAATATTATAATCTTCTCAACATTTGATGAGTAACTCATATCTATGTAGTTTCCAAAACTAAATTTCCCAATTTTTCATCAATATATTTTTTTATGTGTCAATTTATATGCCTCTACTGCATAAACAAAACCTAAACCAAGAATCTTGAGATAGTGATGATTTCTGACAAAATTAAAATTAAAATTAAAATTAAAACAGCAACATAAATCAATCATACTAAATCCTGTGTCTTTCAAGGTGTAGACGAACAGATGGAGGAATTACTTTAAGAAGCCCATAACACTGGTATTCAAACAAATCAAATTCTATGCTTGCTTGAATATGACTATACTCCCAACTATCTATAGATTGAGAAAAGAACTCCCCCAACACAAAAGAAACGCTAAAAGAATTAATCTTGCCTTCTCCTTTGAACCTCTGCTGCATAGTTTGGTCCACGTATTTCACAAAATTACTGTCTGCACCTACTGAATCTTTCGCAAGCTTTTTACGGTCCAATCCAAATACATTAAGATGATTAAATACGAGGTCTGGATGGTTAATCCAAATATATTTCCATCTTTTCGATAAAATACTCGTCTTCACTGCATCTTTCAGGTCCAGCTTACCGGTGATCATTCTCAGAATATCATTTGGCAACTCTCTAATGTAATCATTAGTTGTTTCCTGCAAGTTTAATTGAAAAGGATCAATATCATTAACAATTATTTATATAAATTAACAGGGTCGGCCAGCCTGTCTAGCTGGCTTTTTCGTACCATCAATTTAGGGGCTTTGTGTCCTCGGCTCATCGCGTGATACTCGGTAGTCATATGGAAATACACCTGCAAATATCAACTAAATAACTATATAACAATGGAATTGGCATAAATGCAAATCAATCAAATTCCAACTAAGACTCATCACTGATACTATCTGATTCTTTTTTCAGCATGTTTGAAAAGTATATCAGCAAAAAAAATTGAAACTGACCAAAGTTATATATAAAAAGATGGTTTCTGCGGATTTGACTTCTAGGTTCATTGTGTAATCCTTCCGATCTAAGAGTAGGAAGCAACTATTTAAAGATGATGTTGAGACACAAACAAGACCGCATTAGTACTTACATAGTCATCTTCTTCAATCAATGATGATTCTTCTGTAATAATACTTAATAGTTCTTGAGAATAAACCATGTTTTAGCACTAAAAGTACACATTCAAGTATAAAATTCTCTCCAATGCTGTCTCAACAAGAAAACAAGCATACACAACTCAAAAGCAAATTATCAAAAACAATGACATGCAAGATTTCAACTAATTAACAGTTCATGTTTGTTTGTTCACTGTGTAGAGTTTTAAGTTGATCCTTAATATGAATGTATAAACACAGAGTTCTTAGTTGATATATAAACGCGAGACGATTCACCATTTCCCTTCCGGTCTAGATCAATCAGGTTTACCAGATGAGGAAGATGTTGTCTTCTATAACATAACAGTTTCTTGATTTCAAAATTCTCAAATTAAAATATCGATTTGAGCACCAACTCAGCAAATATAAATAAGATATTTTCTTGTTATTTTTTTTTGTAGAGAACATATTTCTTTATTAATAAATTATTTTTCTATTTATCATAATATACATAATAAATTTTGTGTTATTATCAATAAAAACATTTGCCCCACATTCGTGTGTTGTGTGTTGGTATCTTTTTAAATCAAATTATGTGTGAACTAATATAATAATTTTTTAATCAAGAGATTACAACCTAATTTCTTAACAATTTTTTTTATTATACTTTTTATTCAATAAATAAGATAACTATTATTATAAATATTTAAATAAATAAATCATTCATACATAATTTTTATACGAGAGATAAGAATGTTTATTCATATAAATCATTCTTTACATAACCTCTATAAAAGAAATTAAAATATTTAATCAATTAAAATATTTATTTTAACACTTAATTTCTATAAAATAAATTAGAATATTTAATTAAATAAATATTTACCATATCACATGATTTATACAAAAGAAATAATATTGTTTCAAACATCTTTGACCGAAACCGTTTAAACATTTATTTTCGGTTGCAAATTTACATTTCATAATATCGACATGTTTGTCATATTATTCTCAAATCAAACAAGACTTTTCTTGTAATTATTTGATTTCAAAAATATCAAATTAAGTAAGTCTTTGTGATTAAATTAAACAATGTATATCAAATATATTATATTAAACCAAAGTTAATATATCAATATATATATATATATATATATATATATATATATATATATATATATATATATATGATATTATAGGGAAATTTGAGCAAATGACCCTGCTAACAGGCCTAAATGCGTATGGTGCGCGTGCATAATTTAAATAGCGCTCCTGACCCTCTTTTTTTTAATGACTATTATACCCATGCGTCACGCATCCTCCAGTTGCGTGACGCATCCGAAACCCTATAAAATCATTTATTTTTTTCATTTTTGATCAATTTTCTCTCTCATCTAGGTCTTCTCCGCCGTGAACCCTAATGGCGGAGAAGACTTTCACTTGGAGATGGCGTATTCATCGTCGATGAACAAATTGAAGAGGCACCGTGGACCATTCCACTATATTCAATGGCGTAGAGCGGCGAAGAACTACTTCCAACGGCGAACTGCGGCTCCAACGGCGAACGACGACGGCGAAAAGATAAAATTTTCACTATATTTGTTGTATTCCCCGATATTATATATTATTGTTTCCATAATTTTAGTCACAAACACAATTAACTATAATCTCAATGATTTATTGAAAATCTAATTTTTTTCTACTTCTCCTCCTTTAACTTAATTACCATCAACAACAAATATATGTAGGACAAAAAAAACTATATTCAAATCTATATATAGTCAATAATATACATCATGATCAAATAAATAATATCTCATATATTATTAAACAAATATATATATATATATATATATATATATAATTTCATATATCATTATAATACTTTTATTGTGTTAATTATAATATTGATCATTTATTTTTTTTTTTCAACCAAAACACACATAAGTTTTTTACAAATTCCAAAATTATTTATTAAAACAAAATATATGTACAAAGATTTTTATTTATTTATATATGTATATAAATTATTAGATAATCATACTTATTATTATTATTATAAATTATTATTATAATAAATTATTATTATTATAAATTATTATTATACTTATTATTATTATTATTATAAATTATTATTATTGTAAATTATTATTATATTTATTATTATAAATTACAATAATAATAATAATAATTATTATTATTTATTATTATAAATTATTATTATTATAAATTATTATTATAAATAATAATTATTATTATAAATTATTATTATTATAATAAATTATTATTATAATAATAATAATAATTTATAATAATAATAATTATTATAATAAATTATTATTATACTTATTATTAGTAGTATTATTAGTATAAATTATAATAATAATAATTATTATTATTAATATAATTATTATTTTTATTATTATAAACTATTATTATAAATTATTATTGTGATTATAATAATTATAATTATAATAATAATAAATATAATAATTATTATACTAATAATAATAATTATAATTATTATAATAATAATAATAATCTATAATAATAATAATAATTAATAATAATAATAATAATAATTATTATTATTATAATTATTATAATTATAATAATAATAATTTATAATAATAATTATTTATAATAATAATTTATCATAATAATAATAAATATAATAATAATAATGATACTAATAATAATAATTATAATAATAAATTTAACAATAATTATTATAATAATAATTATTATTATTATAATAACATTATTATTATTATATTTTTTATTATTATAATAAAAATAAATTATTATTATTTATAATAAATATAAATTGTTATTATTATATTTATTATTATTCCTAACAAAAATAAATTATTATTATTATATTTATTATTATTATAATTATTATAATTATTATATTTATTATTACCAATATTATTATTATTATATATATTATTTTTATTACACAATTTTATTATAATTATTATTATTATTATAAATTATTATTATTATTATAATTTATTATTATTAATATATTATTATTATTATTATAAATTATTATTATTATTATAAATTATTATTATAATAAATTATTATTATAATAAATTATTATTATTATAAATTATTATTATTATAATTTATTATTATTATTATATATTATTATTATTATAAATTATTATTATTATAAATTATTATTATAATAAATTATTATTATTATAAATTATTATTATAATAAATTATTATTATTATAAATTATTATTATTATTATAAATTAATATTATTATTATAAATTTTTATTATAATAAAATATTATTATTATAAATTAATATTATTATTATAAATTATTATTATTATTATTATTATTATAAATTATTATTATAATAAATTATTATTATTATAAATTATTATTATTATAAATTTTTATTACTATAAATTATTATTATTATTATAAATTATTATTATTATAAATTATTATTATAAATTAATATTATTATTAAAAATTTTTATTATTATATAAATTTTTATTATTATTATAAATTTTTATTATTATTATAAATTATTATTGTAATAAATTATTATTATTATAAATTATTATTATTATAAATTATTATAAATTATTATTATTATTATAAATTATTATTATAATAAATTATTATTATTATAAATTATAAATTATTATTATAAATTATTATTATTATTATAAATTATTATTATAATAAATTATTATTATTATAAATTATTATTATTATAAATTATTATTATTATAAATTATTATTATTAAATATTATTATTATTATAAATTATAATTAATATAAATTATTATTATTATAAAGTATTAGTGTACTTATTATTATTATTATTATAAATTATTATTATTATTTTTATTATAAATTATTATTATTATTTTTATAAATTATTATTATTATAAATTATTATAAATTATTATTATTATAAATTATTATTATTATAAATTTTTATTATAATAAATAATTATAATAAATAATTATTATAAATTATTATTATTGTAAATTATTATTATACTTATTATTATTATTATACTTATTATTATTATACTTATTATTATTATTATAAATTATTATTATACTTATTATTATTATTATAAATTATAATAATTATAATTATTATTATTAATATTATTATTATTTATTATTATAAAATAATTATTATTATTATAAATTATTATTATTTTATTATAAATTATTATTATTATAAATTATTATTGAAGCAGCTTTTCATCCCGAAGCCTTCGTTATTAATTATTTGAAATTCTAAGGGTTATTTATTTGAGTATTTCTAGTCAAGATATTTAGTGTTTAGCAAGTGGTGCTCTTTAGTTACATGTTATTGAGTTTACAATGTAATTATTTTTATTATTGTTATTATAAATTATTTTTATTATTAATATAAATTATAATTATAATTATTATTATAAATTATTTTTATTATCATATAAATTATAATTATTATTATAAATTATAATTATTTATTATTATTAAGATAATAATTTTATTATTATTATATTATACAGAATATGAATATGCTTATTTAGATTAAATAGAAGATTAAGCTGTTATTATAAATTATTATTATTAATATTATTCTTATTATTATATTATTCTTATTATAAATTATTATTATTATAAATTAATATATTTATTTTTATTATTATTATTATTTTAAATTATTATTATTATAAATTAATATTTTTATTTTTATTATTATTATTTATTATTATTATTTTAAATTATTATTATTATTATAAATTATTATCATTATTATTATTATAATAATAATTATTATTATATTGATTATTATTATAATAATATTTATTACAATTATAAATATTTATATTATAATAATTATTATTATATTTATTATTATTATTATTAATTATATTTAATATTATTATTATATTTATTATTTATTATTATTATATTTATTATTATTAATTATTATATATAATATTATTAAATATTATTATTATTATATTTATTATTATTATTTTTATAAATTATTATTATTTTTATAATTATTATCATTATTATTATTATTATTATTATAAATTATTATTATTAATAATATAAATTATTATTAATATAATAATTATTATTATTATTATATTAATTATTATTATAATAATTTTTATTATGATTATAGATATATTTATATTATAATTATAATTATTATATTTATTATTATTAAATATTTTTATTAAATATTTTCATTATTATATTTATTATTATTATATTTATTTTTATTATTATATTTATTTTTATTATTATCATTATTATTATTATTATTATTATAAATTATTATTATTATTATTATAAATTATTATTATTATTATTATAAATTATTATTATTATCATTATTATTAATAATATTTATATAAATTATTATTAGTATTATAATTATAATAATTATAATTATTATAATTATTATAATAATAATAATTATTATTATTATTATTAATATAAATTATTATTATTATTATAATAATAATGATTATAATAATAATAATAAATTATTATCATTATTATTATTATATAAATAATTTATTTTTATATAAATATTTATATTATAATTATTTTTATATTTATATTTATTTTTATTATTATTAATTATTATATTTATTATTATTATATTTATAATTATAAATATTATTATATATTATTATTATTATTATATATTTTATTATTTTTTATTATTATAATCAATTATATTTATTATTATTATTATATTTATTATTTATTATATTTATTGTTATTATTATTATATTTATTATTATGAATTATTTTTATTATTATATTTATTATATTTATCCTTATTACTATTATTATTATAAATTAATTTTATTATATTTATCATTATTATTTATTAATTATTATTATTGTTATCGCATTATAATATATATGGATATGCTACCAATTAAATGGCAGATGATGAGGATATTATAAATTATTATTATTACTATCATTATCAATATTATTATTCTTATCATTATTATTAATATTATTATTATTATATTATTCGCATGATACATTTTTATTATCAAGGCTGAAATCACAAACATGGAAGAAGAAACGGTAAAAGACGTTAAAAGGTATTATCCAGATGAAGAAGACTCTGACCTTCACGGAGATCAGCCGAGTAAATCGATTTTTGATGTCGGTAGTCATCCAAATCGACAAGGGACCAGCAGGAAGAGAGTCAACCGAAATCTCCGAAGAAAGAAGACGGTCTAACAGCTTCCCTATCAGCCAAGTCTCCAAGTAAGTTCATCATTAATATTCATTTTGCAGAGACAATTCCGGTCAACCAAAGCAAACCAAAAATGACTTTATCAATTCACTCCCCTCATCCGGTGCAAAGTCACGCGACTTCCCCCTTCTCGGACGAAATGAAGGAATTTATTCAGAATGTCGTTCAAGCCAGAGCCTCCACAACCGACTCCAAGATTGAAAAGGTTGAGTCGACCACCACCCAAATACTTCAAATGATTCAGGTTATGTCTGCTCAAATTGAGGAAATGGCAAGGGTCAAGGTTTCGGCCACCGAAGAACAGATTTGAAAAGATGAAGAAACGGCTCAAAAACTTCAGGCCGAAGAGGAAGAGAGGATCAGCGGCTGAAGGAACTTGAAAAGAATGATGAACGTCTAACCCGAGAAATTCATGAAAAACAAGAAATGGAAAATCGTAAAGCAGCCGAAATAGAAAATGCCGAGGCGGCTGACACTCGGGACTCACAGCCTGTTGCTAGAATGACAAAGGCCCGGACAAATAAGTGGAAAAGAAAAGAAGCTGCTGAAGTACTGAATCGGGCAGAACAGAGAATCATTCAAACGGTTGTAAATCCTGCTGACCCACTTGCCGATGACGAAGAGGAGGATGATAATACTCTAACTACAAGGAAACGTAAAGCCATATTAGAACCGACTCCTTCCACTCAGCCGGATCAGGGCACAAATGATGACATCATTGCCAACTTCATACGGGGTGAGAGAACTCCACCCTCCGGGGCTCAGACTCGATTGTCCAGATCGGAAGGCAGCTTCTTCAACTTCGACCGAACCGCCTCGAGACCATCTTTCCTAACCGGTTGGGGATTCGACGCGGATAGGAGGGTGAGAGAGGCACAGAAGGCAAAGGCAAAAGACCAGGGGGGAATCCAAACTCTTGAATCTATATCTTGTCTTTCATTTATATGAATTTTAAACTTATATTCTATTACTTAATATATTTTTGAAATTTCGGTTTAAGTTTAAATACATATTCTCGAACCTATGATATTTTTTGAACCTACGATATTTTTGAACCACTCTGGTTCAACTCTATGATTTTCATACTAGTTTTGATACTTTTCGGTTAAAAGCATCAAAAAGGGAGAAATTGATAAAATATTTAAAAAATAAATTTCCTAAACCGGCCAAATAAACTTAAATTCTTTGAAACCGACCAACGATCACACGTTTTGAATATTTATTCTAAATAATCAAATAGGGAGAAATTGTTAGAAAAATCAAGATAGTTAATTTATTAAAAGAAAATTAACTATCCAAAGAACTTAATCAATTCTTAACTATATGTGCATGAACAGCTTCAACCGAATCGGCTAAATTGATCAACCAAACCGGCCAAGTCGAAATGCTCAAACTTGATCTATCATCTCGGTTAAACAAAATCGGCTCAATCATCACATCCGAAGTAATCCGGATCGGCTTAACCTCAGATTCGGCTAGAGTTGAAAACCTATAATATCCGACTAACTCAACGTATTAAAGATCCTAAAGCCAACGAGAAGATCACTCAAAGCTATGAAAAATATGAAGATGACGTAATGAATATTCTTTGGGAATATGCAGAAGAAGGATCTGAAATAAGGCATGCGGCAATTTAATGATTACGAATTTTATCCAAATCCACAAGCAACCTTCACGGACAAGCGACCGCCTAATGCATGTTTGCCATGTATACAAAAGGAAAAGCATGCACGCTACCTTCTCTTACCGGCTCAGCTACCTATGACCAACTAACTCAAGAGAGAGAAATATGATCGTTGTCATATTTCCCATATAAAAGGAAGCCAAAGCATTGAAGAATAGCGACACAGAATTGAATCTCATAAGCAATTAGATCTGAATTATACGGAATTTACACAGTTCTTCTGATCAAAGTGAAACAATTGCAAACATTAAACATTCTGTTGTAAAAGTGTATTACATCACTGCGTGAGTGTTATAAAGTGAACGACGAGTAGTAAATAAGACTCGATCGTATTTTGTTGTTGAATATTCCATTAGTGAATATCCTTCTCACTATTTGAGAAGAAGAGGTGACGTATGAGAGTTTGCTCCGAACATGCATAAAAATATACGTTTTGTGTTCTTCATTTACTTTCTATCACTAAACTAACCGAACCGGTTTTCTCCCACTCCACTCCAACCGAACCAAATCATTATATATACTTATTCCCATCGAACCAATTTTACCTCAGTCCAACCGGTTTCTCCATACTACCTTCCTTAACCGAGTCGTGTGTGTTTGTTTTAGGTTGAAACAGACATTTCCGCCCTTGAACTCGATTCAAGAGTCTGTGATAATCTGCGTAGTGTTAAGAACGGTTCTAATCTTTAACCGGATTAGTGTCAATTGGTGTGTGTTTATTATAAGCGATTTCCTTTAGCCGGACCCCGGTCCACTATCAGCGATCCCGATCCTAACATAATTGATAGTTTACTTTTGAAGATCAAGACCGAACCTATGGACTATATGTTAAAAATAATAAATAATTAATAATCTTAGAAACATTTAATGTGATGGTGAAACTCAAGAGTTGAAGATGAAGCGTGAAGGAAGATGAAGCTCAAGAGATGCATTGTTTAATTGTATTTATTTTGAGTTCTAGATCCTTCCACTTTATCCTTTAAATTGAGGTTCACACATTAGTTTTTACATATCAAAATTAAGTAAGTTGTAGCTACTTAAGATTTTTATCAATAAAATCTTATTTTCTTAGTTATAATATTTTCCGCACCAACAAATTTGGTATCAGAGCAAGGTTACGTTTCAATATTGAAATGGCATCCACTCTATTCTCATACTCTCCAAATCAAGTTCCTATCTTTGAAGGCAAATTCTATGAATTACGGAACAGCCAAATAGAAACATTTTTCATATCCCTAGGTCTTTGGGATATGATAGATGAAGACGACGAAGGATACAAGAAAATTGAAAAGGATCTCAAAAAATGAGATGCACTAGCTTTGCGCTATATTCAACAAGGAGTTGGGATAACCATATTCCCTCGTATTTTTGGAGTAAAAAAGGCTCAAGATACTTCGGTGATATTGAAACAGGAATTTCAAGGTACGGAGAAAACGATCGCATTAAAACTCTAAGCCTTATGGAAAGATTTTGACAATCTAAAGATGGAGGATCGAGAAAAGGTACAAGATTTTTCTTCTCGTGTTTCCACTATTGTCAATCAAATAAAAAGAAGCGGAGATGAAATCAAAGATAAAAAGGTTGTTGAAAAGGTTCTTCGAAGTCTTACTCAAAAGTTCGATCATGTTGCTGCTGCGATTGAAGAATCAAAAGACTTGTCCAAGATGACAATATATGAGTTGACTGGATCTCTTCTAGCACATGAGCAAAGAATTAATCGCTCTTCTACTCCATTAACGGATCAAGACTTCAAATCCAAGCAAGTACCAGAAGCATTTTCAAAAAGTCATCACAACAAATTTGGTAAAAAAAATGAGAAGACATTCGGTTGGAAAGGTAAAGCACCACAACAATTAAGTGATTTTTATTCGTGTATCATTTGCAAAAATCAAATCACGAGTCAAAAGATTGTTATTTCAAATGCAAAAGATGCAAAATCCCTAATCATTCTCAAAGGGATTGTCAATTTCAAAATCAGGAGAAGAAAGAAGATGATGCAAAATTTGTGAAAGAAGATTACGACGTTATTTTTGTTTCTCTAAATAGTGAAGAGAAGTCAAAAAGTCGATGGTATCTTGATAGCGGTGCTAGAAACCATATGACAAGGAATAAAGATATGTTTGTGGAGCTCAACTCAGACATTACTTCAACCGTTGTTCTTGGAGATAGTTCTTATCAAGATGCGAAAGGAAAAGGAACCATTGTTGTTCTAACTTTGGGAGATAACAAAAAGCTTATCATAGATGTTCTATATGTCCATAATATTTCATATAATTTTCTTAATATTGGACAACTTATTAAGAAGGACTTATCGGTATATTTTAATGATGGAAGATGCAAAATATTTGACAAAAAGAAGAATGTGGTTGTGGCAACTGTCGAAATGAAAGATAAGACTTTTTCTCTCACGTTTCCATTGAAAAGTGATTGTGAATTGAAAGTGGAAAATAAAGATTTGTCTAAACTTTGGCATCTTCGATATGGTCATCTAAGTTTGAAAAAAAGAGTTATTGTCTGGCTTGTCTAGTTGCATTGGTTGAGCAGGTATGCGAAAACAAGGGCTATTTATTTTGTCTTCATATGGATGTATCTTCTTGTGAAAATTCACAATAATGTATAAAATTCAATGATGTTTGAGTCTTCTGATTCAGGTTTTAAATTCTAATGTTCTAACAATGGGGATGGTGCAGAGATCTTAATGCATTCATATTTGTGTTCAGAAGGCATAACAGGAAAGTGGTGCTCTTTAGTTTACAATGCATGTTGTTGGGTTGTGATGATGTCTGAATTTATTGAACTTAATTATAGGATTGTGCTTGAGCGTCCAGAATATGGATATGCTACGTAATCCTTTCGGTTGTCGAAGATCTTACCCATTAAATGGCAGATTAAGCGGTTAGTGATAACGATGAAACTCGCAAACTGTAGTAGGACCGCCATAAGTGAGAATATACTGTTAAAGTTAAGAAGATTTGATTTGATTTGTTGTTAATTTGAATTTAGATATTGAACTTGGTTTTGATTAGGTAGGAGATGATTTGAGTGAAGGAGAAGCAAAAGTTCTTAGGAAATATGGATGGGAACCTAATACTGGATTAGGTGCGATGCTTGACTATTACGATAGAATTGTTCATACACGTAACAAAGTAGAAAACCTGTCAGAATGGAAGGCAAAGATTGTAAAGTTACTTACAGACGGTTAACGGATGTATATACGCCCATGAAACTGATATCCCTAAGAAGGCTGCTGAATATTCAGATCGTTTTGGCCCTGATGAGAAGGATGTAAAGTTTTAAAAAAAAGTAGAAATGGTAATGTCTTTTGCTCTGTTTTGGTACCTAGTTAGTTGTATAGGATTTTAACATCTCTTCAGTGAAATGTTGGAAATCTGTAATGAATGTTTAATATTTTCTATTAGATAGGACCGACCAATTTTGCAATTATCAAAATATGTCCTAGATTAGAGTTTATCGGAAAAGGAATATCTGTACTTATTATTTGTTTAAAAGGGATTAGATCAAAATCATTCTTAGTATAACGGATATATATATATATATAAAAGAAAAACTGTGTATACTTTTTTGTGCAAGTATTTTGGTTTATACATCTAAAATGTTGAAGCTGATTGGAGACAATTTTAAACATCTGGGTGGGTTTGGGTTTATTGTCGACTATGAATAAAAACTTAATTATCTAAGTATTTAGGTATCAAATATAACTATAAGTTACTATCAAATTACATAAATTCTTTAAGTTTTAATCGTGTTTGGTAAGTTGATTTGCTGGTATTCGAACCGTTTGAGTTTGATTTACAGTTTCATAAAATATTAATTATTTTGTTTGTTGGGTTTTTTTGGTTTGATTTAGACGATTAGACTTTTTTTATTATGTTTTATGCAAGGTTTTAAAATTAGCGGTCCGACCGGCGGTCTAACTGGTCCGGCCGCGAAACGGTTGATGAAGCGGTTCGGATTTTATCTTTAATACGGTTACCTTTCAAACCGGTCAAAATCCAGTCCGACCGGACGGTTCAACCGGAAAATGAAACCGAATATTTCCGGTTCGTAAGGTTACCTTATAAGTTATTATTATTTTCTTTCTTTTCTTCCAGAAACACTACTTTCAGATCTATTCGATGAGGAAGAAAGAAAGAAAGAGCCATACGCTTTCAGATCTATTCGATGAGGAAGGAAGAAAGAGACATCTTAAAAGTTATATAACAAGTTCAGTTATAACAAGAAAGAGAAGAATAAAGAGATTGTAAATCTTTTTCTTAATATCTTCCATATTATCTACCTTTAACTCCTCATATTTGTGGATCTATCATCTTAAACTCTTAGATTTACGATCTTTGTGTGCTGTGTTTCTTTATATCTATAACTTTTCTTTTGAGTATGTATGATATTTAAATAATAGACGAGGATGAAGAAAGAAATAAGTGACTAGGTATGCATGATGGGTTAGAGCTGGGTTTAGGGAGTGAAGGTAAGGAGGGAGATAATGACGGGGATAGAGAAAGAAATAAGTGACAGGTATGCTGGGTTTAGGGAGTGAGGGTAAAGAGAGATAATGATGTTGCAATTAGAAAAAAAGTAAAGTGAAAATGAAAAAAATAATTAAGTATGTACTATATAATTATATAACCTCTAATTTAATTTTAGATTTTTTGGATAAAAATTTATTAATTTAGTCAATTTAATATTTTTTAACTCTTTTTAAAATTTTAATATTTACTAATCTGTTTGTTTAATTGTTGATAGGTGATATTTAGTGTGATTGTTATTTTGATAGTAGAGAATTATGAATATTTGTTATTTTAATGGTAGAGAATTATGAATATTTGGTATAATATTAATTTAATTGATAAATTATTAAATTTAATTAGCATTTAATTGATTAATATTTATATGCATAAATGATTATATATACCCTTTATGTACTAATAAAATTAAATTTATTTTAAATAAAAATAAAAATAAAATCCGGTCCAACCAGTGGTTCAACCGGTTGGACCGGTCGGACCAAAGTACGCCCAAAAAACCGGGTTGACGACCGAAACGGTTTTCAGAACCTTAGTTTTATGCCTAATATTTTAAGTACTATTTGTCTTCTAGGAGAGTTCTTGGACTTTTAAAAAAAAAATATGATATCCGTCTTTAGTTGCAATGTTATTCTAAAGGTTAGTTAAAGACGATATTTTCTAAAGGTTAGTTCAAATATGTATTTTTTATGGTATTATAATGAAAAGGATTCCAAGACAATACATAATAATCTAAATAGACTTTTACTTCTTTTTTGGACAATGTTTACTAACTCCTATCCAACTAAGTCTTTGACACTTGAACTGGAAATTCTCACTGCAGTTGCAAGGCCAACCGAACCGTAGAGTATTAATATTTTATTAGTCCGTATCTTGGGTATAATTTTTACAAAAAGCGAACATCACCGTTCCAAAACATTCACATAAGTTATCAGACAGACATCGAAAAGCGGACGAAAAATGTATAGGAATGGAAGGCGCCAAGCCTCCCCTTTACAGGAACGCGAAATGATTTATCATTTCCCTTACCTTACTGTTTAGATCAGGTTTACTGGATGAGGAAGACGTTGTCATCCATGACATAACAATTCTCGTAGTCAAGAAATAAGTTTAGTCAACAATCATGACACATGAGAACAAATTGAATTGAGTGAATTTAAAAAATAGTAAAATTTCTTGATCTTTCATTTGACCAACTTGGATCAGTAAATTTGTCATATTATTTCTTCGACTCTTTTTCCTCTACTAGGAGGGTTGTTGATTTAAATTTGTACTAAAAAAAATTCATTAGCTAGAAAAACATACCTACAACCAGATTTGTCGCAATTATTAATCAAGGAAGGAAATGCTCTAAAACATTAGAGGATATTTTATCCACATGTTACTCGTCTCAAAATTAAGAGGTAAGTAACTCAAGAATTTTTTTAATTTGTTGAAAAATCGTAGAAAATGAATTAGAAGAAAATTTGTGGCAAGTTTTTCCATGACTTTGGATGATGTTTTTGACAATTTTACTTTGTTACAAATGTTACGGTTTGACTGAATTTACTTTATTTTCCTTTTTCAGAAACTTAATTTCTACTTACTATCGTGAATAATCTTTATATACCTTTTCTGATCATCATTAAATGTTGTCTTTATCTTATTAGCAAAAGAAGTCTTCATTGAATAAGAAGAGAACTATTAATTTTTATTTTCTTTTGAACATCGTGAGGCTAGGAATATTAATCTTTTTATTTTTGGTAAAAAAAAAAAAGAAGAAGTAAATGAGGATCATCTCTAACGATGTGTTATAATACATTGGTAATAATCCAATCGGTATAGCCCCTTGATAAAATCGATTGGTTATAATACCAATCGGTATGATCGGTAGAAACACCAATCGGTATTGCTCAAAATCTTCTCTTCTTTCTCATTTCCGAAATTCCTTTCCGAAATCGTTGCGGCCGCCGACCTTTACAGGTAAGTTCATACAACTTCTTTCGTTGATGTAGCATAGCCCTAAATTGATATATACGACAACATCGAACGGTCAAATCCAAGGTAAAAGGAAAATTTATCATTGTTTGTTCCGATCTTTCATTTGTTCATAATACATCCTTTTCATTTCTCATCCGTTGATTTGATTGTCTTTCAGATATACGGAAAGAGAAAAGTGTACCAAAAAACATCTAAGATGCTGCCAAAAGAAACGACATGGTCTCTGCCAAGGTTATTCATCCTTTCACCCCTCATAGATCCATGTTTATCTGACTTGTACGAAATCTCATTAATAATATGATAAATCTCTAATAGTTTGAGATAAATCTTCCTTAATTTTGTATATCTTGATGATTAGATTATTAAAATTTCTATGTACAACAAATACTAGGTTAGACCATGCTGAAATGACTTTATGTGATGAACACCGGTAAATATATTGTTGTATTAATTTGTTAATGGTGTACAATAAAGACTATTGTAGAAGACGAAGAGATAAGTTAATTCAGATCATTCTATGCATCTTGGGGAAAGCATTGGTATGTGCTCCAATTAGTTAAGTTATTTACTGTTTTCGTACAATTGAATGAATGATCCAAACTTTCTAAGGGTTATCTTTTAGGTTTAGCTTTGTTGTTAAACAAAACTTGAATTATTACGGTTGCTTACCATTGTCAATGGGTGTGCTAAGTCGGGTTCCTGCAATCTGTTCCACATAATTCCTTTTCGATTTAATTATTGTTTCTGGAACTAATTAAGTTTACATAACATTTGGCATTTGACAACAATTGCTATGACAGTTGGGCATTTGGCTAAAATTGCCAAGGTTATGAAGCTTGTCAATAATCTCATGAAGGCTCCTGAAGTTGCCATTAGACGTCACAAATTTTCGGGTTTCAAGACCTAAACCGGACCCGAATTTGCCTCAAAAAAATCGGGATGGTACCCAGACAAGAACCATACCCAATTTTTTAAAATTAAATTTCTTACCAAATTTAATTAATTTAATATATTTTTATTAGTTAAACATAAATTAAATAAATTTAACAAAATTTTAACTTTTTTAATTTAGTTTTAAAATATTTAATAATATAAAAAAAAATCTATTTATATTAAGCTTTAAAAAATTATTTATTAAAAAATATAAAACATTTTATTAATTAAAATAAAACAAACCACCTAAATTATAACATATCAAAATAAATAATAAATAATAAAAAAACATAATAAAAAACAAATATTAAAAATTAATTCACTCTGACATAATCTTTTGTATCTCTTCCTCTCTTTCTCGTCCCTTCCTCTCTTCTCTTCATACACCGGAGATCCTCTGTTAATAAAAGCTATCTGTTCCCCTATTGCCTCTCACATGGAGGGCATGAACTTCAAAATCTTTTTTATGTGAGAGGCAACAGGGAAACATACAGACCCGGCTCGGAGGGGTAGGCAGTCTAGGCCATGGGCGGCTTAAGACCAAAAAGGGGCCCTTTTTTATATATGCTAGATATTAGTAAGGATTTTTAGTTTCTTATTCTTTAATTTTTTTTTATTATGTTAGATTTTTTAACCCATTGCTCTATAACCCAAATAGAGAAACAAACTAACACTATCAGAACAAAACATTGAAAACTTTACTGTATGTCTCTCTCAATCTCTATATCCTACATCGACAACGAAACCGACAACGAAACTCACAACGAAACCGACAACGAAACTCACAACGAAACCGACAACAAAATTTATACTTGGTATGGTTATTTGGTATGAAATCTTGCTTGCTATAAATATGGTTAGTAAGAAAATGCAGTCCTCATCTATGTGTATTGATTCTGCCATTAATCAATTGGAAAGCTTAATTGCATTTTTTGAGAAGTTTCGAATAGACGCGTTTGTCTCTAGTTTAATTATTGCAAATGATATTGCATGTGAAATGGACATAGATCCTGTTTTTTCGACTAAACGTGTTAAGAAGATTCCTAGAAAATATTTTGATGATAATACTTCTAATGTTGAACAACAATCGCCAGAAGAATCTTTTAGGATCAACTATTTTTTAGTATTGGTTGATATGTCTCTTGCATCCCTAAAACATAGGTTTGAACAATTGAATGAGTTTAATGACTTATTTGGGTTCCTTATGAATTCTGGAAAGTTGAATGCATTGAATGAAAGCAAATTGAAAGAAAAAATTTAGCACATTTTGAAATGTATTTTCTCACGAAGGTACGTGTGATGTTAATTTGAGTGATTTGTTTTCTGAACAAAAATACTACAAGTTGCTTTACCTAGTTTGGATATGCCCGCTGCTGAAATTCTTGATTTTATAATGTCAATAGATTGCTATCCTAATGTCTCTATTGTATATCGAATTTTACTAACATTGCCCGTTACGGTAGCTTCTGCTGAAAGAAGTTTTTCTAAGTTAAAATTATTGAAAATTATCTAAGATCTTCGATGTCTCAAGATAGATTGAATTGACTTGCTATTTTATGTATTAAAAAAGATTTTTTGGAATATATTGATTACAATACAATTATCAATGATTTTGCATCTAAAAATGCAAGAAGAAGTCACATTCGTTGACAATTTATGTTGCATCTTTGGAGATATTGGAAGGTTATTGAAGATCAATGGTGAAACACAAGTGAAGTTTATGCGTAGGACCCCAATTTCGTGCTTTCGCCTAATGCCTAAAAAATCTCAGGAACGACACTGGAACATATGGCTTTTGGTAGCTGAGGATCTCTCCTCCTCTTTTTAAGTCTTATATGTTACATGTTGATGATAAAAAAAATAAGATATGTTTTATTAAAAAAAAACTGAATTGAATTAAATTTGTTTATAACGAAAATAATAGCGATATATTTCAATAAAACAAGAATATTGGTTGAATTTCGGAATTTTTTTCAGGTACCCGGAACCTAACAGGACCCAAATCGGAACCGATTGGTTCCGATCCAAAATTATTCGGAACCGATTTTGGATTCGGAACCGAAAAAGCAAACAAATTATCCAAATCGATCGGTTTGATTCCTTTGGGTACCCGACCCGTCGGGACTAAAATTTCATGCCTAATTGCCATTACAATACAAGAATTCAGCCAAGAAATGATGAAGGTATCTTCATTTCTGGAAAATTGAAATATTCTACTTATATCAAAAATGATATTCTTAAGCCTATATTCCTGGTTCATTATGCATTTATACCCATAATGTCGTTTTACCCAAATAACCTATATGAAACAAGGTTATTTGAAATAACCCAAGATTGAAATTACAGTTGTGATTCTTTACTAAAAATTTTATAGACGGGAGTCATTGAGAAGCCGGTCAGTGATGCAATTGACTCAACAATGGGACTTGGGGTAAAAAAAGACAGGATTGAAGAGGAATTTGAAAATGTTTTAATTCCTCTTGCTGGTGAGACAGCTGCTCAACTTCCGTAATTAGGAAAGAAAAACATTTTTCTTATACCGATTGGTTAAAATTTAATCGTCATGCCTTGGATTCGTATTACCGAGAGAGTTTCTAGTGACCGATGTCGACCGTATGACACCCCACAACTATGGCCCTCCGCTTTCATTCATAACACTTCCAGTGGGAATTGAATCCGTGACCTTTTGGTCTCTTAAGTCAAATCTTTCCACTAGGCCACCATAGTTGGGTAATAAGAACTCTTGTCTTTGATTCTCAAAATTACGAGCTATGAATATTACAAAAGAGATGATGAATGTTGCCTCCTTCAAAAGGAGTGGTCAAGTGGTCATTATTTATGGTTGAATAATTTTAATGATGAAAAAAAACAATATCAATATCTCTTTTATATATATATATTTAATAAAAATACGAATTTATAGAAAATAAATTTTTAAAAAGAAAAAACAGTTTTGATTTCTAGAAAATTAATAGTCATTAATGATAATTAATTTATATAGAAATTTAATTATTTATGATTAAATAAATTATTTTAAAGTGGAAAACGTGTCATTAGCGACGGTAGAAAGTGTCGCTAATAACCTTAACGTTGTCGCTAAAAATATCAGCGACGACAAATAAAATCGTTGTCATGCGTCGCTGAAAACGTTGACCTTGAAAGACAATAAATTTTAACGACGACGTAGTGCCGTCAATGATAGTTAACATTATCAACGACATCGGATCATTCTTCGTCGCTGATTTTGTTAACTATCAGCGACGTCAGATCCTCATTCGTCGTCGCTTATAATGTTAAACTATCAGCAAAGATAAATCTTCATTCGTCGCCGTTGATAGTTAATAATATCAACGACGACCGATCCCTATTTGCCGTCGTTGATAATCACTAGTCTTGGATTTTTGGCACATTTTTGGCCAAGAGCAACCTATTTTATATCTTGTTCAGCTACGATTATCAAAAAGATCATTCGTAAATGAAAATCAATTCGTATTAATAAAATTTCTCAATTCGTATTAATACAAAAATGCTAAAAGAGCATAGTAGCTTCATCAACACTAACTAAATCAAAACATACAAATGATCATTGAATCTTATCCTAATATCATTTCCATATCAAAATCTAAGATATGCACCATTGACCTGAGTTATGTTCTAAGGAAGTTCAGTCCATATCTTAAGCAAGTGACATTTAATCTTCTGGCATTCTGCCCGATAATGCAGTTAGAAGTTTCCTTTTCGCTTGTTTTCCGACATTCACTCCTTTCTCCAAGAAGAAAGACAATCCTTTATGGAGGCCAGTCAAGCTGAGCCTAGCAAATGAGTCCCTAATTCACTCTTTCAGCCACTTCGAACTCTCTTTTTACTCTTAATCTTAGAATTATTGCTTTTGCCTTACCTTCTTTAGATAAAGGGCCTCTCACCTTGTATCTTCCATTGTTATCACTGCTGCCCCTAAAACACCTTTCATCATCTTCATTCCTTTTGAATCATCACTTTTACATAGGCTTTCAACATTTTTCTCCCGCCTGAAACCTTTAATCTATTTTACAAGACAAAACCAACATAAACTAATAATCAAAGTGTCAAACACCTGTAATTTTTACAAGTGAAAAACATGAATTAGAGATGTGTGATATTTCAAAATCAGGGAACAGAAATCACATTATAAGAGATTTGCATTCGTACCATATCGTTTTCCAACTCTTCTGATCTGAGCGACATACTTAATCGATTCCACCTAAAATTGAATTCATTTCCATTAACGGTTTTGCTAATTGTTATGAATATAACTGTAGAAACATAAATCTAATGTTGAAGGATTGCAATTGATCAACTTCATGATCAGGGACAATTGACTATCAACACTGAAATAAAAAAATAAAACCCTAAACTAAGTATATATAATTTAATCAGGAATCAAACTAAGATACCGAATCAAAACAAAATCTCACTTGATATGCTCGTTAATGGCTAACTCAGAGTCATTTGTATATTTCTAGCGAGCAAGAGACTCTTGAGGAACAAATGGAACTAGCATCAACTCTTTCTTACATTATCGCGATTACTGTTGAGTACCGAAAATGCCGATGAAACCTTGAGAAGCATGGCGCAAAGGGGAGAGGTTTCAGATATCAAAGATTTTAGAGTGAGAAACGAAAGAGAGAGAGAGAAATAGAGAGTAAACTAGAGAGAAGAGACTGTGATGAACATTTTTTCTAAAGTTTAAATTGTTAAAATATTTAATGAATATCGGCGACGCCACGCGACAATGTCGTCGCTGATATTATAACTTATTAGTAACAACGATAACATAATGTTGTCGCTGATAAATGTTTTAAAAATGTGGCGGAAAAACCTGAATATCAGCGACGACGTTTATAACAAAACTGTCGCCGATAAAAACTATCAAGTACGACATCACTTTTCCCTCTCTGATAGTTTTTATCACCGACGTCGTTATTTTGCCCTTCCTAATAAATTTTTTTTCAGCGACAACGTTACTTTGCCCTCCCTGATACTCTTTATCAGCGGCAGTTCTTTGGTCGCCATCGCTGATAAAAAAATATTAGGGACAGGAAATCAACGTCGTCGTTGATACTATAACTTATCAGAGACGATGAAAGCATAATGTCGTCGTTGATAATTGTTCTAAAAATGTGACGAAAAACCTGATTATCAGCGACGAGGTTTATAACGAAAATCGACATTGTTATAAGGAACGACATTACTTTATCATCCCTGATAGTTTTTATCAGCGACGGTTCTCTGGTCACCGTCGTTGATAAAAAAAATATCAGAGACGACAAAGCAACGCCGTCGCTGATATAGGTCGCTAATAACCATTTTTTCACTAGTGCATGTGATAGTTAAATATAATATATATATATATATATATATATATATAATTTTTCATGTATATACATATGGAATTGAACCATCTATGATCTTCAAATATCATTTATTAATGTCTATGTTGTCTAACAGTTGAATCCTACATAGGATAGGTGTAGGATAGGTAGGGGTAACCCTTTGAGCTTCTTTTATGAAAGTATATATAACTTTACTAGCTGATTAGTAGACTTGATGTCCTTGAACTATTATGCCATTTGTGTAAAGTTACACACTTTCACTTAAAATTCATCATAATACATGTCGAACTCTCATGGTTGTGTCCATTTTGACCATGGAACACGCGCCTGATTTAGTGAGAGGGTCTAGAATTGAGCGGTGCAATTCTTTTCTAAGCGGCCCCACTTCTCCCTCATATAAGTGATCTTTTTGTTTATTTTTGTCAAAATATATATTGTTACATTATATGATTAATCCTCAACAATAATTTTCCAAGTCAGTACAATTAGGTTGTCACATTGAACCTAGTTCTTGTGATCTCTAGTCTATATAGGCTGGTTTTCTTTCATACCAACATATAGTAGGATTACAAGACTTTCAAAATAACTATTTATTCAATAGTTTGGTTAGTGAATCTACAATGTTATCATTGACTAATATAGTCAAATGTGATAACTCTATTAGAGAATATAGTCTAATGACATTGTGTCTAAGACGTGTATGTCAAGACTTGTCATTGACTCTAAGTTTGTCCAATTTCAAATTACTATCACAACTAGCATGTATCCCGTGCATTTGCACGAGTAATAATATAAAAAACCGTGAAAAAATATTACGGTAAAATTTTTATGGGCAGGTCAACCCACAATCCGACCCAAGTATCCATTTACTCTCACATATATCCAAATTAACCACAACTCTCGACCCGGCAATCCGGACACTTTAAAAATTAAGCATCATTATATATATATAGATTAGTTAGTTAAAAAGTTGAACTTATATTGTTAAAATGTCACGCGTTTATCAAATTTTGGGTTGAATTTAAAATATAAAGTTTTATTAGCCTAGTTTGTTAAAAGGTTGTACTTGTTTTGTTAGGTTGCAAGTTCAAACCATACCTATAGCATTTTTAATTTTATTTTTAACCGTTTTAAGTTTATGGGCGGGTCAACCCACAATCCAACCCAAGTATTTATTTACTCTCATATATATCCAAATTAACCACAGCTCTCGACCCGGCAATCCGGACACTTTAAAAATTAAGCATCATTATATATATATAGATAATTAGAAATTTCTTTTTAGACGAATATCTTCTAATAATAAGCAATGTCATTCATACATTCTTTTGTGAACAATATTATTTACTTGGTTAACTAGTAGACAAAATGTCTTTGAACTATCATGCTTTTGTGTAAGCAAATACATATTTTTCATAAAAAAAAATTATTTTTCGACATAAGTCAAAAATATAGATTATAAGTTTTAATCTAAATATCATAATTTTCTTAAAATATTTCTATATGTAGATTGCATTTTCAAGTGTAAATATATTCATTTATAGACGTTTTTTATTTAATAATATCAATATATCATTTTATAACAACATAATTTTTCGTGTAGTGCAATTCACATCTTTAGTGAATTTAATCATTTTTATCGTAATTTTAAACGATAAAAAATATCGTACAAAAGACACGTAATTAAATAATTTTCATTGTTTTCGTGATATATATAGTTATCACATTCATTTTAGTCGAAGTATGATCAAGTTTTTATATTGTTATTATAAAATTTGTTATAAATCATACAAAGAGTTTTTAAACTTTCTTTTTCATCTATTCATAAAATCATTTTGAAGACATTAGTTTTTTAAATTTTTATGAAAGTAATGTAATAGAAATGACACGTTTCTTGATTTCAAAATCGCCAAATTTAAAATATCGATTTGAACGTCAACTCAGCAAATATAAATAAGATATTCTCTTGTTATTTTATTTATTTTGTAAGGTTCCACAACTTTATCTTTTGTAGATAACATATTCTCTACTAATAAATTATCTTTTATTTATCATAATATACACAATAATTTTTGTGTTATTATCAACAAAAACATTTCCCCTATATTCGTGTTGATATCTTTTTAAATCACACATATGTGTATTAAATTATTAATTTTCTAATCAAGAAATTGTCACACAATTTTTTAACAAATTTTCTTTTGTTGTATTTATTATTCAATAAATAAGATAACTACTATTATGAATATTTAAATGAATAAATCATTCATACATAATTTCTATATATACAAGAGATAAAAATGTTTATTCACATAAATTATTCTTTACATAACCTTTATATAAGAAATTAAAATATTTAATCAATAAAACTATTTATTTTCAACACTAAATTTCTGTAAAAGAAATTAGAATATTTAATTAAATAAATATTCACCACATCACATGATTTCTACAAAAGAAATCATAATGTTTCAAGCATTTTTGACCAAAGTCGTTTAAACATTTATTTTCGGTTACACGTTTGTATTACATAATATCAACATGATTGCCACATTATTCTCAAATCAAACAAGACTTTTCTTGTAATTATTTGATTTGAAAAATATCAAATTAAGTAAGTCTTTATTATGAAATTGAAAAATGTATATTAAATATATTATATTAAACAAAAATTAATATATCCATATATGTCTGAACGTCCATCGTGACTAAAAATTTGTTGAAGTTCCATACCAGACTTCATCAAGTTAGTTAAATACTCACGTTTTAACTTCTCTAAATTCAATAAAAACTCAAATATTTTGAAGCATTTTAATTTATTCTATAGAAATTATGTGATTAATCATGATAGAGAATGAATGTCATTTGTATAACGACATAAAAAAGGTTGTTTGTGTTAGAACTTATTCTAATTATGCATTTAAAGAGACAAGACTATGTTAGTCGAAATTGTCTTCACAAGAATTGTCTCGGTGAGAACAATCTACTCAGATTTGTGTTTAACAATATAAATGACAATGTAAATGCTTCAATTAAGAAATGAAATATATTTGTAGTTGTATTTTATTTGATTATGGTGATAAGTGATTATTTAAATATATCATGCATATTAGCTAATAATATAATGATTCATGTTCATTCATAATAAGTATGATTATCTAGCAATATATATACATATATGAATAAAAATCTATTGTATATATATTTTTTGTTTTAATAGATAATTTTGAAATTTGTCACAAAATTATATGTATTTTGATTCACAAAGACTTTTTTTTATAGAAAACTAAGGCCATCTAATTAATTAAGAAACGAATAATTGATGACATGAATAATTATTTATATAATTAGTTAGTTTTATATTTGATTAAAGATAAATGGTTAATATTATAATTAATTGTATTAATTAATATTTTAATTAATTATTATGTATTTTATAAAGGTATTTTAATGATATATGAAATTATATATATTTATTTGTTTAATAATATATGAGATATTATTATTCGATTATAATTCTAAATTATTGAATATAAATATAGTTTTTTTGTCATGCATATATTTATATTTGTTGTTGGAGATAATTAAGTTAAAGAATGAGAAGAAAGAAATTCAAATTAGTCAAATCTCTTATAACAAATAAAGGATTAATTAATATTCTACAATGGCAAAACTGAATGGTTTATTACCTATAAAATTTTGTTAACCATACTAGTAACAGTTGTATCGACATAAAAAAAATATCTCGAAGTTGAAGTTAATCAAGAATTATCTTCG
Organism: Impatiens glandulifera; assembly: GCF_907164915.1. Taxonomy (NCBI): domain Eukaryota; kingdom Viridiplantae; phylum Streptophyta; class Magnoliopsida; order Ericales; family Balsaminaceae; genus Impatiens; species Impatiens glandulifera. Next base: position 18,186,760 of record NC_061862.1, on the reverse strand, counting down.
ATCAACATTGTCACATTATATATTAAATGGGCTAGCAATGTTGTCGATTGAGAAATAAATAATCCGTCGATTAGATTATACAGACATAATCAATATTTTTGCCTCTAACATAGCTTAGACTTGTGATGTTTATATATACATATATATATATATATTTATATATATATATATATATATATATTTATATATATATATATATTTATATATTTATATATATATATATATTTATATATTTATATATATATATATTTATATATATATATATATATGCCGTAACCACCTTGACCATTATAAATAGATAAAGTCAATATAACCATATAAAACTATTATTTTTGTTCTCTCTCCATTTTCAGACAACTAGTTTGGTGATATTGCTTAAGATCTTCTACATTTTAAACAAATGAGAGTCAAATGGTGTTGGACTGATATAAATAACATGAATATTATTAGGGCATCCAATTATGGAATAGGCTTCTCCCATGGTCACCACAGCACCTTGTGATTATTAAATATTTGTACTAATTATTATAACTTTACTTTTTTTTTTCTTTGAAGATACTAAACATGATCTCTACTATCTTCTTAGCATGAAGAATTTTTATATCTTCTGATCATCATTATGTGTTGCCTCTATTTAAAAGAAGTTGTCTTGACATTTAGGTCAAAAAGTGTCAATGTTAACTTATTAAGTTAAGTTGTTAAAACACCTTGTTTAAACAAGAGAACAATTTATTTAACTTTTACTTTTTAGAATGCTGTGACTGTGACGTGTCACCAAACTAGAATCTAGGAGGATACTCAGCTCTTTTGTTGTTAAGTTAGAAGAGAGGAGGTAAACATTTAATTTGAGAAGAGGAGTGTGTCATTCAATTACAAATAATATTGTCAATTCCTAGTCCGCATGTGGTGGATCTATATATATATATATATATATATTTAATTTTACTTTTGAAGACCTGAAAAAAAAGAGGATAATTTTTTAGTTGAAGGATTTGCCTATATTGCAGTTGGCATACCTTGATTGGTTAGTGGTCTATATTCATTATTATATATAATTCACATTAACCCTTATACCAATATAAGACTTACAGTTGACTGATAAGCATATTTACTCCACATCCGAGTTAGTTTTATTTTTTTTCTTTTGAAATTATTTCCAATATTTGGATACATATATTATTTAATAATTTTATATTAGTTGATATCATAATAAAGATTAAAACCCAAATAAAATGATCTATTAAAGTATAAAAGTTATGGGCTTATTTAGACATCTATAATAAATATGGAGACATATTTGTGTAGAAGTAGAAATATCATTTATTAATTCCAAATATATGAGTATATTAGGGCTAGGTTCCAACCCATATAGATAGCCTACCTATTTGTTTCTCTCATTAGACAATAAGATTTATGTTCATATCTCAAAAAACTCAAGAATGTCTATCGCTATAGGGTTGGAAGACTTACACCCCACCCATATCAGATATTCTGATCCAGGTTCATATCTAGAACAAGAAGATCCACATTCCGATCTAGGTCTAAATTCAGAACTAGAAGATCCAAGATCAAGAGAAGATCCAAGATCAATAGAACATCAAGAATAAGAGAATAACGAAGAACGACTTAATGAACCGTTCTTCATTCCAGATTCAGGTACGTTTCCGCAACTTATGGTTATCTCAATTTATCGACATAAAATATTAAGAATATAGAACTAAAGAATAAAGATTTAGATTAAAAATTCTAACAAGTGGTATCAGAGCCTTCTCTATGTCGATCTATTGAGATTTAAGTTTATAAGAATTTTTAAGAAAATGATTAGACATTTTTTTATATGTTCTTGATCTAATTTGGCTAGAATGAATTAATGAATAGTAATAACAATATTTGATGTATATATTAATCTAAATTTTTGGACTAGATTAATATAAAAGAACAAGACATTAAGTATCTAAATAGTTTTACATATTCAAGAAGATGAACATTCAAGAAGATCAATAGATTTTGTTTAAAGAATTATAATTAAAGAATGATTTACATTCTCTAATTTTTACATATTCAAGAAGATGAACAAGAAGATAATAGATTTTGTTTAAAGAATTATAATTAAAGAATGATCTACATTCTCTAATTAGATAATATATATACATATAAAGTGAATCAATATTTTAATATTAATTAATATATTATATATATATATATATTTATATTGATGTTCAGTTATATATATATATATATACAGAGTTATTTATAAATTTAAAAATTCGTAACAATTATGGTCCTATCAAATTCATAAATTATAAATAAAGGAATTTAATGTTTTAAGAATAATACTTAATTATTATTATTAATTAAGGAATTATATATATATATATATATATATATATATATATATATATATATATATATATATATTGAGGAATTATGGGACAGCGAACCGTTCAAATTCTAATTAAGTTTTTTTTAATAACTTAATTAAGATATTAATCATTTATAATAATCGATATAAAAATCAATTATTATTAATAAAAAAATAATAATAAGGAATTATATATATAATTATTACCAAGGAAATTTGATAATAATAAGGAATTATATATATATAGTTATTACTAAAGAGATTTAAAGAGTTATATATAATTAAGAAATTAAGATATGAATATTTAATTAAGGAATTCAGTTTTAAAATAATAATTAATTAAGGAATTCAGATTTATTTTAAAATTAATAATAATTAATTATGACTAATTATTAATTAAGAAATTAAAATAATAATTTATAATTAAAAAATAAATAAAAATATCAACTCTTTGTTATATTTATTAGTAATTAAAGAAATAAATTATGATACATCTATTAATATAATAATGGATAAATTTAAAATTTTAAAGTTATTTATATCTTTTATATTATATTTGGATAAATAATATTACACATTCGAATATATATACATATTTTAGTTTTTATGTATATATTGAATTGATTGATATTAAAAAATATTTGAGTGATTAGTAAAATCACAATGATTTGTTTTGTGTTGCATGCACGCATATGGAATTTATGCGATTTTGATACATAAAACAATATTCGGATTTTCGGTATGAATAACACATTCAAAATTTGGTACAATTTTAGGCCCACTTAAATTTATAATTATGCGGTTGTTAATCGTCCTAAAGGAAGGTTAATAATTGGTCGGATTGCAAATTTAAATAATGTACAAATTATTAATTTATAGAACATATTTGTTTTATAAGATTAAGACGGTTGTGTTTGTATCTATGCGATTATTAATCGGACAACAGGAAGTTTAATAATTGGTCGAGTTACACACTTAAAGTATGTGCATAAGTTATTAATTTATTAAATCAATTAATTGAAGCAACATCCTACCAAAGTAAGCTCTCTTGTGTAGGTTAATATGTTTTATAAATTAAGAAGGTAGTGTGTATGTAATTCATGCGGTTATTTAATCGGCCCAAAGGAAGATAAATAATTGGTCAGAATAACATTATGCACATGTGGTAACAAATATGTGACAATTATTCGGTGTGCCATGTGAATATTTGGACTATCCAAAGATGACCAATTATTTGACAGGACTTATTGTTAATATTTGATTACTACAAAAGAGTACCGTTTGCAAATTAATATTTAATGTCCAAAGACTTAAATATTAATGTTGCGTTTGGTATCTTATGATGAGACGTACCAGTATTTTGAATTTACGTGATTATTAAAATTTTGTGAGTATGGTTGTTCATTTGTTTTGTTTTCTAATTAAATTAATACTTCTGCTTATACGGTTTTTTTTTGTCAACATCTTAAAGTTCATTATATATGATAAAGTTTTAAGGCGTATCTAGATTTTTTTTAAGAATTATATCTAAAATGATTAAAATTGTTAAGGGTATTATTAGAATAAAGATTTCATAAGAAATACACCATAATATATGTTTAATTTTGTTTCAAAATTAATGCATTAAAGTTAGAGTTACACTAATGTATTCTCATGCATCTAATTTAAATTTTCTTATTCACACTTAAGCTAATTGATGTGAATTGCAGTTATCTAAAGGGAGACTTAGTCTCTATATGAATTCACATCATATTGTGTTTAAGAAAATAAAAGATTGAAACAAAAATAACATAAATAGTATTTAGTTAGCAAATACCTTAAAAGATAATAAAGAAATGAAATTGTAAGAATTGCAGATATTACACCTAAAAGAAAATTACTAAAGAAAGTGGTGCATAAAAGAATACATATTATAGTTTGTTTTGTTTGTTCTAAGAGTAATTTAACTTTAGTACTCAAACACATTCGATGGAAACTTAGGTGTTGCTATCTAAAGTGAGTGTGTTAATGTATGGTTGAGTTAGTTGTTAAAAGTCAATTGATGGTGAAAGAAACATCGACGTGAATAATGACAATTCAAATTAAAGATAAAGAATTAAGGAACAATTCAGAAACTCTTTATTTGGAAACAAACATTTATGGAATATCTTCATATAATTAATTTATTTGGAGAGAAGAATTAAGAATTACAACTTATATACGGAATACATTTTCAACTAAAACAACTAGTGAATTCTTTTGAGGATGTCCTGTTAAGGTTAGACTTTATAGGTCCAAAGAAAGTAAATTGGACTAAAGAATTGTTAGATGCTAATTGTTGAATATTCTAAAAGAACTAGAGACAAATTTAGTCTCATAAGTACTTCAAGATTAGCCTTAAAATTAAATAAATACAAAAGTCTCCGTAAATAAGAGTCTAATGTATGATCAAGAATATATGCATTAAGAAATTAAGTATATTTATGATGTTGGACAAATACTTGAAGGATCATGGTTTGGATCATTAAGAAAGCAACCAAACAAGTAAGGTTACATTTTAAGAACAAAACATTACATACTCATATAGTGAAATCGAATCAAATAGAGATCATTTGGTATTTTGATTCGAATTTTGTTGGATACCAAAATAGTGGAAATTTGTGCCACATAATTTTAGTTTAAAGAATTAATTCTGGTAAGAGTGTTAAGTAGACACTCGAATTATTTCAAGTTGATGGCAAAATTTATTAGGTGTTTTGTGGCATCCAATTAAAGAATTTAACTGCAAAGTTTTGTCACGGAGTTGCAAATTATGAATGATATAGAAAGACCACTAAAGATATTACGTGACAATAATTTGCAGTTCTTTTTACTTTAAGAGTAATATGAGTTCGACTAAGTCGAACTATTTGGAAAATAAAGAATTCAGAATGTTTATTTATCTATTGAGCATATTTGGACAAACTCTAAAATTACGGATCAATTCTCTAAATATTTGTTATCCGAGGTCTTTCATGAACATATTGTTCATATGGATATTACATATTTAGATGATATACAGTTTTAGTGGGAGTTTGTATTGTGATGCTTGTATAGATAAAATTTAGAATTTATATGCACATTAAAGAATCAGTTTCTAAAGAAATTAAAGATTTAGTTTTTAAAGAAAATCAAGATTATAAAGTTATTCAGATTGATCTCTATAAGGAATAAAGGAGGATCAGTTGGTATTAGACATGTTAAAGATCATACTACATGTTAATCCACACTACACACCCATGTTTAATCTATGTCAGTTGATTGTATTGACATATGTGACTATTGAGGGTTTAGTTACGAATTAATGTAACAAAAACCGCTTTAATCCTATGTTGTTATAATTGATGAACGAGATTGATATAGATGTATTTGTAATGATAACAATATTTTGAGCTCTCAAGGTTATAATATACAATTGAAGGAAATATTATTAGACCCAAGTGGGAGATTGTTGGAATTATTTCTAATATTTGGGTACATATATTATTTAATAATTGTATATTAGTTGTTATCATAATAAAGATTAAAGCCCAAATAAAGTGATCTATTAAAGTATAAAGGTTATGGGCTTATTTAGACATCTATAATAAATATGAGGACATATTTGTGTAAAAGTAGAAATATCATTTATTATTTCGTTGATGGACCGAATAATAAATGGGTATATTAGGGATAGGTCCCCAACCCATATAGATAGCCTACCTATTTGTTTCTCTCATCAGACAATAAGGTTTATGTTCATCTCTCAAGAACACTCAAGAATGGCTATCGCTATATGGTTGGAAGACTTACACCCCACCCATATCAGACATTCTAATCCAGGTTCAGATCTAGAACAAGAAGATCCATATTCCGATCTAGGTCCAGATTCAGAACTAGAAGATCCAAGATCAATAGAAGATCAAGAATAAGAGAATAATGAAGAACGACTTAATGAACCGTTTTTCATTCCAGATTTAGGTACGTTTCCGCAACTTATGGTTATCTCAATTTATCGACATAGAGTATTAAGATTATAGAACTAAAGAATAAAGATTTAGATTAAAAATTCTAACATTTTTTATTGCCCATATATTAATATTATACAATATAGAAATTGCAATGATTTTCAACAAGAATTATGTGACACCACAATCCCTTGTTGGCCCATTGGAATATTATAATCTTCTCAACATTTGATGAGTAACTCATATCTATGTAGTTTCCAAAACTAAATTTTCCCAATTTTTCATCAATATATTTTCTTATGTGTCAATTTATATGCCTCTACCTAATTCAATCCAATTATAATATATATGGTTAGTAGGCGTGGTCGTGCAGTACACTTGGTGGGCGGACAACCTCAGGTGAGTGTTCGGGTAAAGCAAAACAAAATATCGTGAGAGGATCAAGAGAAGTCGAATGATAAATCAGATATCGGTCTTCAATCGACTTTCTCAGCAACCCTTAAAGGCGAATCTCGCATTTTGGGTCTGGGTAGGCCATAGGTTATAACATGAATGTCTCAGGTGGTAGAGAGAGGATTTTAGAAAAGGGTCAGTCATCGACTTGACTCCGTGTTAACAACCAAAGAAAAGAGAAGTCTCCAATTAAAACACAACATATGCAACAATCTAGGCTCAGAGATGTGTAACCAGATCCTCGTAAGGATGAAGTTCTAATCTATGCAGCAGTGGTAGGCATTAGGAAACAGCCAGTTTGGGTCAACTAGACGAAGAAGGTTCATGTCAGATCTAAATCTTTTAAATTTCAAATGTTGGAGGTGTGCCCTAGAGTTGTGGCTATCATAAATTAAGAACGGAAAAAAAGATCAATTGAGGTTGATTTGGTTCAATTAAAGATGTTACGCCGGGCACTTCAGATGTCGACGTGGAATCGAGGGCGACTTGGGATAGAACCTAATGATGACGTCTTTTAGTATGGATTCAATTCTCGTGGAAAATATGTTGCTCTATGAAAAGAATTTAAAACAATGTTTATTATGTAAATTGATAAACGTATAATAAATTAAACACTTATTTTATTAAGATCCATATAGCTGTATTGAAATAAATTATTATAAAAAAACAATAAGATTAGAAGAAAAAAACAATATAATTTCAGGTTACTCCTATCCTACTGCATAAACAAAACCTAAACCAAAGAATCTTGAGATAGTGAATGATACAACAGGTCAAGGGTTGTTTGAAGAATTAAAGAATGTGTTACACCATATTGGTCTTGATATTGATGATGTCAGAGGGCAATGCTACGATAATGGATCAAACATGAAGGGGAAACATAAAGGTGTACAAAGAAAACTACTAGACATTAATCCTAGAGAGTTTTATACACCTTGTGCTGCACATTCTCTCAATTTGACATTATCTGATGTTACAAACTCTTGTCAAAAAGCAGAAGAGTTTTTTGGAGTTGTTCAACGTATTTACACTTTATTTGCAGACTTTACTAAAAGGTGAGATATTTTGAGAGAAAATGTATCAGAAAAAGGTTACACTTTGAAATCATTATCGACAACACGGTGGGAAAGCAGAGTTGTTAGTGTGAAGGCAATAATTACTCAAGCTTCTGAAATAAGAGAAGCTTTACATCAGCTTACCGAGAAAACAACATATTCTGGTATTAAAAGTGAAGCCAAACATCTAGCAGATTATGAACTTGGAAAATTTGAGTTTATTGTAGGGATGATTATTTGTATAATATCTTGGCTAAAGTGAAGATTGTCAATAAACAATTGCAGTTTGAAAATATGCGGATTGATGTAGCAATGGGCAGTGTGAAGGCACTTATTGCATTCTTTAGAGAGTACAGAGAAGTAGGGTTTGAGAATGCGTTGAATTGTGCCAAAGAAATTGTTGTTGAATTGTATATTGATCCAGTGTTTCTAGAGAAGAAAAAAAAAGAAAAGTTCTGAAGAAAAAACATTTTGATGAGATTGACTCTGAAAATCAGCCATCTAAACCACATATCGAAGAATCAAGTCAAGAATCCTTTAGAATTCATTACTTTTTATACATAACTGATGAAGCAATCGGTTCATTGGATAAAAGGGTTGATAAATATGAGCAATATGAGGAGACATTTGGGTTCTTATTTACGGCAGAGAAGCTAAAGTCCTTGGATTCTGTTAACCTAAAAATAAGCTGCAACAACCTTGAGAAGAAGATGGAGAATGACCACACTTCTGACATTGACGGTGAAGATTTATTAAATGAATTGGGACTATTACAAAACATTTACCAAATGAACTTGATTCAACCAGTGCAATCCTAAATTTCTTGAAAAGAGCTAATTGTTATCCTACTAGTTGTCTTGCATATAGAATTATGTTAACAGTTTCAGTGACAGTAGCATCAGCTGAAAGAAGCTTTTCAAAACTAAAAATATTGAAATTTACTTGCGTTCGACCATGTCACAAGCAAGACTAAATTCTTTGGCTTTGATTTCTATTGAACATGAGTTCTTGGAAAAACTTGACTATGATAGGTTAATTGATAATTTCGCATCTAAGAGTGCAAAAAGATCAATTTTCAAAAAATAGTATTGCATTGGCTGATTCAAATTGGTAAAATTCTAGTATAATTGTATTGCATGTCGTGTCTTTGTAATAGATTTCAGACTTTTGGTCATTACTTTTGAAGACAATGTAACAAGAGCCTTTGTTATTGAAGTAAATTCAATAAGCTTTACCATACCTTGATTTTTTTTTATCTTTTTGTTGTTGTGATTTTAGTTATTGGTATGCGTGGATATTTATTTATGATATTATGTTTGTAATTTTGGTGTTTTTCTTTTTTTGAAATACTTAGGGCCGCATTTGATATATCGCACGGGCCTTCAAACATATTGGGCCGGAACTGATAGTGATGATTTCTAACAAAAATTAAAATAGTAACATAATCAATCATATTAAATCCTGTGTCTTACACCTTTCCAGGTGTAGACGAACAGATGGAGGAATTACTTTAAGAAGCCCATGACACTGTTATTCAAACAAATAAAATTCTATGCTTGCTTGAATATGATTATACTCCTAACTATCAAAACTTTTGTACGCCTTCTTGTATGGCTAAAGATCAATTCTTTAAGCCCTGATAAATTCTCTAACAAATCAAATTCGTTTTGATTTCCCACAAACCCATTTACCTTTCCATGACCTTTTCCTCTTCTTCATCTTCTATCCCATCTTTGTTTTTATCGGTTGGCTCAGGTTGAAAGGTCTGTCCAACTGCAACATTAAGAATAACAAGAGGAAAGCCTTCAAGATATATTTAGCCCATATCAGTTTGTCTTCACTGTGGAATGGATTAACAGGCAAAACCAATTGCCTAATATTAGGGAATTCAGTCACTGGTTTAGGGTTCATGAAATACTGGGCATCAAGCAACAATAATAACATCAACATCTTGGTTAGTTACAAGAAGATTAAATAAATAAACTTGAAGGGAGATTTACTTACAAATTATTTTCCGGCGATAAAATTAGATTCTTCAGCATAGGGAAGTTAAGAGCCAATCTAGAGATGTTATAATCTAAATTTTAGGATCACAACTAAGAGCTCGTTTGATCTAGGGGAGGTTTTGTCCAAATAACCTATGTTTGACGAAATGAGGTAAAAAATCAGTTTTTATTTTATTTTTCCCTTTTTACCTTTTTTTTTGATTTTCACTCCTTCTCCCTCCTCTAACTGAACTTATATATGTATTTAATAGTTATAATTAATAATACAATTAATTGATCATTCCTGTTTCCCAATTTTATCTTTTTTTTTTTCTTCACCCCTCTTAATTTTTTTTTTAAAATTATTATAAATTTTTATTTAAAACAAGGTATATTTATAAATTAATTATTTTAATATTTAGATATATTAACTTTATTTTTAATATAAATTATTTATTTAAAAATTTATACTATAGTAGATTATAATTAGATTTAGATTGTGTTTTAAATTTTATTTAAGATAATTAATAAAAAAAAATTAAAATGAATTTAGAATTTAATTTATATTAAAATAAATTAAAATGTAAATAAATATTATATATATATATATTAAAATAATTTTTTATTAATATAAAATAAAATATTAAATAGAATGTAATTTAAGTATTTATATAGATAAAAGACTTTCATTACTATATAAATAAAAATTTAAATGAATAATAATTTAAAGTTAATTTATATAAAAAAAAATTGAATAAATTTCTTTATAAAAATTTAATTTAAATGATATATTTTTATAAATTAATGAAAATAAATTTTATAATATAATAAAATATTATAAGATATATATATATTGTTTTTATTAATATAAAATAAAATAGTTAAGTAGGGGTAATTTGGGTATTTTAATTAATAAATGGATTGATTTGATTTATGATGGAATTGTTGGGTTTTGGGGTTTTATCCCAAAACCCAAAGATCAAACGAGCCCTAAGGTAGCTTATAAAAGCATTTGTCAGTCTTGGGGTTTTCATAAATGACCACGATATTAACTTTCCACTGTATTCAAGTCTATCGACATTGTTGCACAAAGATCGATATATTCAAGTTTGAAGCATCTCTTCAAAGAGATAAACATCATACTTGTGTTGTTAGAAGAATTACCAATCCTGGTTTTTTTTTTACAGTAATACAGAGTTGGGTTTTAAGTACCGGGCAAATTTTAAAAAACTTTGGTTGAGAATGGATTTACAAATATTGTATATTCATGGTACACAATCTTAGTACAAGGAAAAAGTATATTCAACAAAAAGAAACTATATATTTTGGTGTATAATCTTGATATTAGGAAATAAGATTAACACAAAAGGAAAATAGATCTTTTGTTATGGAAATACAATTGGAAATACAATTAGGAAATATGGTAAGATTATTTTTGAAGCTCTGGAGATTTGCACAAGATATTGATATTGACTTAATTGAGACTTATTTAAAGGTGCAGTCGAACACTTTCAAAAGCCAAGTCTTTGCCTTGAGCATTACTTCTTGTGAGTTGTATATGAGATTTCATTATGAGAGAAATATTGTAATACTTCTATAACAATCTTGATAATAAAGTTGATAGGCTCTTGTGTTTTGAAAGTGGACGTAGGTCTGTTTTGACCGAATTACTATAAATATTGTGTATGCATTCTTTAGTTTGTTTTCTTTCGTTTCTGCAATTTTTCGGTGTTGTTATTGTTCTTGCATTAAGGGATTATTTCATCTCCTGGTATCCTAACAACTTCGTTAGCTCGTGATTATTTATATATGACTGTTTAAGCTTAAAGGAAATGAGATTGTCGGCACAGAGATTAATCTCCTTAAGTTTCGTGCATTGCTTCAAGTACAAAACTTCCAACGTGTGTTGTTCGAAGAATATCCATTTCTGAGATAAGTGAGTTTAGTACAGAAATGCAGACTTAAATTTTCATGTAAAGGGCATCATTCTAGAACCTCTTTGAGTTGAACATCGTTTATAGCCAGCCTTTATAAGCTGAAGGGAAATGAGTGAATCAAATTTCATGGAACATGATGCTTTAGTGTCCCTTTATCTTCGGAGATGGTTAGAATCCACGGTAAGTTGTAGCACTTCTGGAAAGATGAAGAAAGATAAATCTAATGTAATTTCAAAAAATCAAGATCAATGGTCTCAACACCTTTCCGAAGGGCACAACTGATCCACATATCTATAGATTGAGAAAAGAACTCCCCCAACACAAAATAAACGCCAAAAGAATTAATTTTGCCTTCTCCTTTGAACCTCTGCTGCATAGTTTGGTCCATGTATTTCACAAAATTACTGTCTGCACCTACTGAATCATTGGCAAGCTTTTTACGGTCCAATCCAAATACATTAAGATTATTAAATATGAGGTCGGGATGGTTAATCCAAATATATTTCCATCTTTTCGATAAAATACTCGTCTTCACTGCATCTTTCAGGTACTCCAGCTTAGCTTACCAGTGATCATGCTCAGAATATCATTTGACAACTCGCTAATGTAATCATTCGTTGTTTCCTGCAAGTTTAATTGAAAAAGATTGATATCATTAACAATTAGTTATATAAATTAACAGGGTCTGTCTAGTTGGCTTTTTCATACCATCAATTTAGGGGCTTTGTGTCCTCGGCTAATTGTGTAATCCTCAGTTATATGGAAATACATTTGCAAAAATCAACTAAAGAACTATATAACAAGTTAATAATAACAACAATGGAATTGGCATAAATGCAAATAAACCAAATTCCAACTAAGACTCATCACTAATACTATCTAATTCTTTTTTCAGCAGATTTGAAAAGTATATCAGCAAAAAAAATTGAAATTGACAAAAGTTATATACAAAAGATGGTTTCTGCGGATTTGGGTTATAGGTTCATTGTGTAATCCTTCCAATCTAAGAGTAGGAAGCAACTATTTGAAGATGACGTTGAGACACAAACTAGACCGCAATAGTACTTACATAGTCATCTTCTTCAATCAATGATGAATCTTCTGTAAGAATACTTAATAGTTGTTGAGAATAAACCATGTTTTAGCACCAAAAGTACACATTCAATTATAAAATTCTCTCCAATGTTGTCTCAACAAGCAAGCAAGCATACTGCATACACAACTCAAAAGCAAATTATCAAAAACAATGACATGCAAGATTTCAACTAATTAACAGTGCATGTTTGTTTGTTCACTGTGCAGAGTTTTAAGTTGATCCATAATACGAATGTGTAAACACAGATTTCTTAGTTGATATAGAACTAAATTTCAGGTGGGAATGGTGGGGACTAAGTTATAAAACTAAGTTCCACTGAGGCACTTGTTCTTTGTTGATAAACTGATCATTAATCACCTTTCCTAGTTTTATATTCATTAGACCCTTCTTGATGTAATTAGATGTTCGAAAGATATCCTGAATCTGGTAAAAGGCTTCATTTCATTAGAATTTGATTGGAAACCAACTCAGAATTAAGATGGAGTTTGCAAGAAATGAACAAGGTAAAGGATGGAACATATAGTATTCAATTCATGATAAGTTGGAGGTCCTTCCCTCACAACTATATAGATTCAAGTTAGGATTCCATTTACTGTGATATGTGAGTGTTTCCATCTCGAAATGTTCTAAAATTTACATCTGAATCCTTTTCATGATTGTATGTCAGAAACATTAATCTTAATCAAATGTCATATTCTCTATTGCAAAATGGAGTCAGCTTTGTTTCTCTTTGTACATATATAGTCTTATTAACAAAATTTCTGACATTCAAAGTTGGAACGAACGGGAGAATGGTTGTCATAGCAATAACATGAAGAATATTTCCAACCAATACAAAAAAACTTCACATTTCATTTAAGTAAACGAAGAAAAAACGAACACCAAATCGATAAAAAAAAAATATTATCAGGAGGGAGAGAAAAATCGCCCAAGAGAGCAAAGCTAAGGCTGAGGACGCATGGTCCTAGGGTTTTCCAAAATAGTGGGACTAAATATTACCAGGAAAATTCTCATGCCATTCACACGCACGGATAAAAATATAAATAAAATAAATTTTATAAAAATAAATTATAATAATATGTATTCAATGCTTAAAATTATTAATAAATTATGAATAATATATTTAAATAAAAAATAAAACACTCTCATTTCACATTTTATTTACTTTGGTAAAATAACTAATCTTCTCACCTATCTCATAACATATTTTTTCCAATGAAACCCTCATCTCGTGACCTTACACTTTTAATTTGGTCTATCAAATATTTGATTCATATTTTTTAACATTTGACATCGTGACCTCACACTTTGGTCAATCAAATATTTGATTTATATTTTTTTAACTACTTTGAATTGTTACCGGCAAATCACATCCCAATCACACTTGGTTAAAGGGTTCTACTTGTTTCGTTATGTTGCAAGTTTAAAACATACATAACCGTTTTAAGTTTTTGGGCGGATCAACCCACAATCCGACCCAAGTATTCATTTTCTCTCACAAATATATCTAAATTAACCACAACGCTCGACCCGGCAATCTGGACACTTTGAAAATTAAGCATCATTATATTTATATATATATATATATTAGTTAGTTAAAAAGTTGAAATTATATTGTTGTGAATGTCCCGCGTTCATCAAATTTAGTGTTTAATTTAAAATATAAAATCTTATTAGCCTAGTTGGTTAAAAAGTCGTATTTGTTTTGTTATGTTGCAAGTTCAAAACATACCTATACCATTTTTAATTTTATTTTTAACCTTTTTAAGTTTTTGGGCGGGTCAACCCACAGTCCAACCTAAGTATCAATTTACTCTCACATATATATTCAAATTAACCATAGGTCTTGACCCAGCAATCCGGATACTTTGAAAATTAAGCATCCTTATAAAGTCTTATAGCCTAGTTGGTTAAAAAGTTGTACTTGTTTTGTTAAGTTGCAAGTTCAAAACATACATAAGCATTTTAAATTTTATTTTTAACCATTTTAAGTTTATGGCCGGGTAACTCACAAACCGACCCAAATATCCATTTACTCTCACATATATATCCAAATTAACCACAACTCTCGACCCGGCAATCCGGACACTTTGAGAATTAAACATCATTACATATATATATATATATATATATTAATGTTAAAAAGTTGAACTTATATAGTTAAGAATGTGTTCATCAAATTTGATGTTGAATTTAAAAAATAAAATCTTATTATTCTAGTTGGTTAAAGAGTTGTACTTGTTTTTTTATTAGTGGGTCGACCCACAAACCGACCCAAATATCAATTTACTCTCACGTATATATCTAAATTAACCGCAACACTTTAAAAATTAAGCATATATATATATATATATATATATATATATATATATATTAGTTTAAAAGTTAAACTTATTAAAACTGTCCTAAGTATTCATATATTCTCACATATATATCCAAATTAACTAGAACTCTCGAATCGAAATTCGCAATCCGGACACTTTAAAAATTAAGCATCATTATAATAATACATATATATATATATATTTTTGTTTCTATGAAATTTTAAATTTGTGTTATTTTTAAATATCCGAATCTACTTGATTATTTTTTTTAATGACCCATTATTCTCTCATGCCTCTCACTAATTAATTTTTTCATATATTAATTAATTTTCTCTTTCCTCTCTTCTCTCGGGATTTGATCAAATAACCCTCGAAAGAGGGGTTATCTCAAAACTAACCCTCCTAAAATGAATTTGTAAATATAACTTTTTTTTATAAATTTGGACCATTTTACCCTAACTAATATTTATTTTTTATTCCCGTTTCTCTCTCTTTTCCCTCTCATTTTCTACCATTTTCTTTCTCTCTTCTTATCCGGCGACGAAGGACGCCTCCCCCGACGCCTCATTTCTCTTCTTCTCTTTCCACCTTCTTCATATTCTTTCACTCTTCTTCGCACATTGATCCTGATTAGCGCCGCCCCGACTCCTCAAGCGCAACAACTTCTAACGACGCCGCCCGACCAGGTTAGTTTTTGTGTTTCCTTCATTTTTCACCGTCTTCAACATTTGAATGCATGAAATGGTTTCAGGGTTTAGGGTTGTTTTGTGTAAATGTTGAATGGTTTGGTTTGAATGTTGGATATGACCGACTCAGATTGCAATTTGCGCCCCACGCCCCACGCCCACGCCCCACGCTCTCCATCTGTTAGACATAGGTGTAGGGGAATCTTTATAAGATAATTGCATTTTCTTCTATTATGACATCTAGTAATTGCTTTTTAGAGGGAAGCTCTTGCTTTCTTTTCCAATGAACTTAAAAGGGATTGCTTGGATGGGATTGCTTTGAAATCCAGAGGCTCCCCAACCACATCTTGAATAGCGATAGAGCATGTATGCATGAACAAGAAATCTTGGTTGTTTTACTAGTCAAAGATATATATATATATATATATATATATATAGCCTTTGTTTTCTTTTTATCAAGCAGTATGTGATTGGTGGAAGTAACAATAGATCCTCATCTAGAATTGAAGTCCAAATTTAAAATAAATCAACAGGACAATGACGAGTTGACTTTTAATGTATATATTTGTTAGTTTTGAATCATAATGATCCAATACTAAGAAGAAATAGAAGAAATATATGTAGGGTTACTACCACTAACAGACTTTCAGAAGTATGATTGTCGTCAGGATTATTGTTTTTTTTTTTGAAAAACGACTTAGCGTCATTTCATTAAAAATTCCCAAAAACGGGAAAAAAACCATGAGTTCAAGAGATCATTCTAGACAGGCCTAGAATGATTTTGAAGTCGTAACATTCTGAATAAAGACTAAAAAGCTAAAAATATAAATGAATTATCTGATTACAATGCTTTCAATTCTAGTGAGTTTAAAAAACGGTAAATTTCAGTTCCTGCAGATATTCCAGTTCTGCTCCGTGCTTGGAATTCTTCTTAATGTTCCCGCGATGGCGCTGCAATCCGATACAATATCTTTCAACAACTCTTCAACGCTCCTGCGAGTTCTGCCATATACCTTTGCATTTCGTTCTTGCCAAATGTTATACACCACTGCTCCAAAGCCGCACTTGAACACGCTTGTTGCAAATCTATTTCCCTTGACTTTGAGTAGTGTTGCTTCTTTGATTTCATTCCATTCGTTTGGGAAACTAATTAGCTCCAGGCTTTTATAGAATTTATTTCAAAGCTCCGAAGAAATACAACAACTCTCAATTAGGTGATCTATGGTTTCTTCATTTCCTATGCATAAAAGACAGCTCGCGTCTGGGATGCTCATATACTTGTTGATACGATCACGAGTGCTGAGTCTTTCCCAGAAGGCGAGCCATAGGATGAACTGGTGTCGAGGGATAATCTTCGTTGACCATACAAGAGGATCTCATTCTACTTTATGCGCTTTTTCCCGAATTACCTCCCATATTTTCTTCGATATCAGCTTCCCATTGTCCTCAACTTTCCATTCATGGATATCCGGTCTGTCGTGTAGTTGTATGTTACTTATATGATCAAGTATCCTCTTTCCTTCTGAAATTCTTCTTAAGAGAAAGTTCCAATTTCTGTCTTTAATGTCTCTGATTTTTGTTTTTGCGTAGTCTCTTCTCATACGGGTATTTTGAAACTCCTCCTTGTCGATGATAGGCTGATTTTCGAACCAGGGGTTATGCCAGAATAGAGTGCCTTTCCCGTCCCCTAACCGGATGTCGTAAAGATCTGCAATATCGCTTCTTAGTTTAAGAATCTTTTTTAGAGACCAGCTCATACCTTCGTGAATTTTGCAGGTCTAGATGTTGGTTTCGTGTTTCATAAACCTCGTATGCACCCATTTGATCCACAGTGACTCCTGATTGCGCTCCAAAACCCATAGATGCTTGAAGGTTAGAGCCTTGTTCCACTCGATACAATTCTTCAAGCTGATGCCTCCCTCGTCCTTCGGTTTGCAGTGAGCGGTCCATTTGACTTTCTTTACTCCTCTTCCGCTACTATCCCAGATAAAGTTTCTCATCAGCGTGTCGAGTTCCTTCATTACCTTCTTCGAAATGACCATTTGATGCGCCTAGTAGCCAACTATGTCCATAACCACGGTTTTGATAAGTTCGATTCTCCCTATATAAGAAAGTTTTTTCGCTGCCCAACCAGATATCGTGTTTTTTACCTTTTCAATCAGCGACTTGCAGTGTGAGATCTCGATCTGCTTCCCGGTTAACGGAATTCCTAAGTACCTTACGGGAAAGTTGCCTTCCTTGATGCTCATGATGTTGAAGATGTCCTACTTTATTTCGTCCTTCACGCCTCCATAAAATGTCACACTTTTGCTTTCATTAATAGTTAAACATGTTACCTCAGAAAAAAACGTTAGTGCAGCCTTAATAGTTTTAATGGAATCAACGTCTGCGTGCGCTAGAATGAACAAATCGTCAGCAAAGCATAAATTTGTTACCTCCTCTACCTCACAGAATGGGTGAAAGATGTATGGAAGATTATTTCGGAACATCGCGAAGATGCTCTCAAAGATCGCCATGATAGCTACGAAAATGTAAGAAGAGAGGGGGTCCCCTTGCCTTACCCCGTTTTCACCCTTGAAATAGCCTCCGTGGACTCCATTGACGCTAACAACAAAGTAGGATGATGAAACGCATTGTATAATCCAATCGATAAAAATCATAGGAAAATTAGAAACAACCAGAAAGTCCTGAATGACTTCCCATCTAACAGAGTCGAAAGCTTTCTTGATATTTATTTTGAAAGCAACTCTCGGGGATATTTTCTTTTTCCCGTACCCTTTTAATAGGCTCTGCATGAGAAGAATATTATGAGATATTGTCCTACCGGGGATAAATGCAGATTGATTAAGATTTATTATTTTTCCTATGATATTTTTAAAACGTTTAGAAATGATTTTTTAAATTATTTTATAAATCACATTGCAGTAGGAAATTGGTCTGAAATCTTGTACTTTCTCAGGTACCGCAGTTTTGGAGATCAAGGTTAGGACCGCTGTATTCCATTGCTTTAATATCTTCCTGTTTTTGAAAAACTCCAGAACCCCATCAGTAACATCTTTACCCACAACCGACCAATTATCTTTGAAGAACTGTGCATTAAACCCATCAGGACCCGGACTTTTATTCCCATCAATACTAAACAGAGCTTCTTTAACCTCAATCTTCATGACCACCCTTATCAGCTCGCGACTATCTTCTACAGAGATTTTCCTATCAATAATCTGATACAAGGTATTCAGGTGACTTTGATGTTGCTTTCTTGTACCCATAAGCCGCTTATAGAAATCGATAGCCAGATCTTGTACACCCTTTTGAACCTGAACATATTCACCATCATCATTCTTCAGCCTGTACACATTGTTTCTCATGTTTCTAGCCTTGCATTTTCTGTAGAAGAAAGTTGTGTTTTTGTCACCCAATGAGAGCCAGCTCTATCTTGATTTCTGTCTAACAAAATTCTCTTCAAGCAGACTCATCTTCCTGAAGTTTTCAAGCGCATACCTTTCTGTTTATTGAGTTGTTCATCACTATCATCCCTTAATAACCTTTTGTGAACCTCTTCCAGTTCTTCTCTAGCAGCCAGAACTCTATTGGAGATATTGCTGAACTTCTTCTTGTCAAAGCTTTGGAGACAATTCTTCAGGAGCTTAAGCTTCTCAGAAACCATGTACATGTTGGAACCTCTGACATTTGTAGACCATACGCTTTTGAGAATACCATTGAATTTATCATTATCCATCCAGAAATTGAAAATTTTAAAGGGCCTTTTGAACCTTTCTTCCTTTTCCCAAAATAATTTAATCGGGCAGTGATCAGATATACTTGGATTCAGAACGTGAAGTTGACTTTCGGAAATTAGTTAATCTAGTTCTCATTTACCAGACATCTGTCAATTCTACTTCTTCTAATTGCTCATTCCCTCTCGTAGAAAACCAAGTGAAGAAGTTGCCAGAATTGGTAGGCTCGATACAACACATATCTCTGATACAGTCATTAAAGTCAATCATATCCCGAGTTATTTCAGATTCTGGGCTACGATCAGATTCGTTTCTAGTTACGTTGTAATCACAAAGGACAGTCCAAGATTTATCAATACCGATCCAGTTTCTAAGACAATTCCAGAGGAGTCTTCTGTCAGTGTTTGAGTTGCTACCATAGACAATAGCAAGATTAAACATGATTCTTGTGATTTTGTCTTTGACCTCCACCAGGATTGTTTGATCATTCGAAAAGAGAGCCCTGACCTCAACAACTTTGTTATCCCAAATAACCTAGATTCTGCCCGTTTTATCATTTGAGTTGTGAATGATTTCCCAACTACTATCAATACACAGTTTGCTAACCTTCTCAACGTTTCGACTTTTGACTTTTGTCTCAAGAATACCCATAATAGTGATCTTTTGATTCTCAATGATCCTCCTGATTTCTTTGCATTTTAGAGGGTCATTGAGTCCCCTTATGTTCCATGTCATTATATTCATGAATGGATATAAGTGTTAGGTTACTGACTTTCCAGACTGTCTTGGACCTCTTCATCAGAGAAATCATAAGCATCACTTGCCTCGCTATCCTCAATGGCTACAATTTGATTACATGGAATACTATTACCATTGAGTGAGGGTTGCCTCATGTAGATCTCATCTTCTCCCGTGATAGAGTTAATGGCTTCTGGATCCAGGATTTTTCTGCTTTGTCTTCGATTTTCATCTTGTTCTACTTTAGTAGGTCTTTTCTGTCTTTGAACCTCTTTACTACTAGATTCATGTCTATTATCGATTTTAATTCGCCCTACTTCAGAACTTAGGCTCACAACCTTATTCAAGACCAAATTGTCTTCTTCTACACTTGATCTTTTGATTTCACAAAACCCAAGATTTCCCAGTCCATTCTCAAGAGCTTCTTTATTACTTATTCCAGGATTCTCCTGTTCATCATCTCGAAAGGTGGCTCTAAGCCCAAGGATCGGGTCATTTGGAATTTTGATGACATTGTTTTTTTGGTTCCTTCTTGCATTCTTAAAATTGTGAAGAGTGGACTCACGACCTATTAGAGTGCCTCCAGACCCAATTTTGCTTGTTTCATATGGGCCAAGTATTCCCCGTCCCATAGATCTTTGAATTCTAGAAACTTTGGAACCATGACATGTAGTTGCATCAAGACCAGTTATTTGATCAATATTGGGACCGGTGGAGTTAAGACCCACAATAGTATCATCCACAATAATAGGACTTGTGCCAGTATAAAGACCAATATAGCCGGGATCAGCAATGGTTGCACATTTTTCATTAGGACTGGTAGTAGTAAGTCCGGTAACTTGAGTAGTTTCATGATCAGCAAGTCTAGAACCAAGCTTAATGTGGTCAATATGGCTAGGAACATTAGCTTTATGAGAAGCTCTAGGACCGGTGTGTCTATGTCCAGCTTTATCAGGACCGATACCCTGATCAGGACCGACGTTTTGAATATGACCTATTCTTGAGAAAACAGAATCCCTAGGACCGGTGCCCTAAACATGACCAATAGGATCAACGTTAGTAGGGTCAGCTTGTACCCTTACCCACTTCGTTCTTTTTCCTATCTTCTTCCTTACCCTTATTTGTTCTTTCTTTTGGTTGCCCATCTTATCATCCTTAGTGCGTTCATTGCTGTTAAGTTCAGACCTGTTCACATTTCTCTCAACTTGAGCCTAGTTAGAGTCATTGATACCGCCTACTTGAGTGTTATTATTGGCCTTCGATTTTAGATTATTATTGACTGGACATTTATTCGTAGCGTGTGTGAAAGTGCTACACCATATACATTGATTTGGTTTCCATTCGTATTGTACTCCAATGTAAAATAAATTTCCCAGTCTATCTTTAAGTTAAAGTTTGATTGGAAGAGAGCTACTTGGATGGATTTCGACACTAACTCTGGCCACAGATGCACGCTCGTAGCCTTCCATTGCTGGGTCAAATATAAGTGGTTTGCCTATAATGCTTGAAATATAGGTCAGGCCCATTGGGTTGCACATGTGTGGTGGAACATTCTTGAGATTCACCCAGATTTGTTCAAGTTCAGGCAGTCTATGATTAGTATTAAGTTTCTCGCTCCACTTGTACAACTTGAATCTTTTTCCCCTGATAAATGTATACTCGCTCTCTATGATCGACTTTATTTCGCTTCCATTCCTGAAGGATAGAAAGTAGAATCTGTGATCATTGATTGTGATTCTCTCCAGACTAGAGGATTCCCACTAACTCATCAACGTTCTTTTAACCTCAGCAAATGGTGCCTTCATATTCCCCATAAAGTGACCAACTATGACAAACTCTCATGCTTTTACGCATTTTTCTTCAATTTCTGGTGGGAGCTCAAACCGGTGCGGATGATCAAGTGTAATTACCTTTGGGAATAAGGTGTCTATCTAGAATTTTCCCTTTTTTGGATCGCTCATGGCATTTCCATTCCACAACTTTCCTTCTTTCCAGGTTTTGTTTGGGTTTTCATGATTGTGTACACCTTTGTTTTATTACATTTCGAAATTTCCTTCATGGCGTCAACCGTCCACTTGATCACTTCATCATATTGGTCTTTGTTGAAGAGATTCCAATTCTTTAGATAGTGACTGCTGAACTGAGCATTCAACTGATCATTTCTTTCCCGGGGCATCGTAATCTCTTGTTTATTAATTTGTAAAAATAGCTTCTTCATCTGGTTTCTCAGTCCTACCAAATTTTCTATTTCATTTTTCCTCATTGACCACGTTGGACCAGCAGTAGGATCCTTGTTATCAGCCTAAGTATTTTCTTTGCCAGGAATTGCAACATTAGGAGGAGCTGAGGAGATGACTTTTTCAGGGATACTATCTTTCCTGACTTGTTTGTTCTTTTCGGCCCATCTAACCATTGTATTTCCCACAAAACCGTTGCCTTCAATTGTTCCGATCTTCTTTAGAATATCTCCTTCAGTGTTTTTCTCTTGTGCACCAGTTTTCCTCTTTTGAATGCTATCAATTGGAATTTCAGGATCCAAATTAACGAGTGGAGAAAACGCACCCAGGTTCAATATCTCAGGGTTAGCCTCGGGTGTCACGGTTTCCTTGGTATTTACTTCAGCATTCTTCTTAGAACTTGAGTTATTTGCCTTCATGTTTTTCTTTTCTTTGATTTTCGATCCATTCTTACCCTTCTTAGCTGTTTTAGAATTATTCAATCCTGTTTCTTGATCGATCCTTTCAATTTCAGCCCTTGTTTTGGAAGAACTATGCCCATTTTCTTTTGGTTTGATCTTTGTTGCCGACATCTTCTTCATAGACTTATGATATTCGAGGTCGCATATTATTGTTTTATCATAATCGGTGCTATCGTCTGATTCCAAATCAACATCTATGCTTTGGTTCTTTTGATTCGACCAGTGGCTCATAGCTTTGATAGTAGATTTATTATCTTGGCGATTATGATCGGTAGAAGGTGGATATGTGATGCCAGGACCGACATTTAAAGAGCTAGGACCGGCATTAGAAGAGTTAGGACCGACATTAGAAGAGCTAGGACCAGCATTTGAAGAGCTAGGACAGGCGTTTAAGAGCTAGGACCGACATTTGAAGAGCTAGGACCGGCATTTGAAGATATATGACCAATGACATTAGTAGTTTTAGTGTGTCCAGGACCGACGTGTTCAGGATCAATGACTTGAGTATTCTTGTTATCCACCCTTGTTAGACCCAACTTTTTAGCAACCAAATTATATTTTTCAGACCAAGCCAAGCGAAAACCGTTAGTTAACCCCATATCAGACCCGGTCAAGCGAAAACCGTTGGCTAACCCCTCATCAGACCCGGCCAAGCGAAAACCGTTGGCTAATTCTTCCAGTTTCATACATTCTTCACCTCTTATACACTGACTTATATTATGACCCAACTTATTTGTAGCTTCCATGAGATCCATACCCAGACCCAGATTTTCAAACAGATTGTCATTTATTATGACATCAATCAACGAATCAATGTAATTTCAAGTCAAGCTTTCACCATTGACTATACCAATCAAGTTCAGTTCATCATCCTTTATATCTGTATTATTAGGCTTTTCTGATTTAGCTGAATTTATTTCCATGAATAGTTCCAACTCAGATCCAATTTCCTGCATTACCTTAGAGCCTTTTTGACAGATTATCTCCAGCATTGGGACCGAATTTTCAGCACAAGCGACTCTTTACCTTACAAGCTCTTGTATGTTGGCTAGGTAATTATGATTTGATTTATGCAGGGTGAGTGCCCAGTACATGTACTGCCAAGGATAACACTATCTGGTCATAGAATTGATCCACCATGTGACAGAGTCCATTATCTTGCTGCTGTTGGGAGGAAAATGGGTTTGCTTAGAAATGGTTCTGAGGGAGTTGGTGCTGAAGCTAGAGGGATTATTGCAATACTTATTGGTGGTGGACCTGGAAATGTGAATATAATAACTAACTAAAGGAGAATGACATGCTATATTTATGCACACTAAATCTGTTGTTGTCCTTGTAAACAGACTAAAGGATAATGTTCAAATTCTTTTAATACTATAAACTACACTCATTGGGAAATGTATGCCATAGGAGGTAGCGCAGGTAGCGCAGATCCAACAATCAATTGTCAAGGGAATCGATATCTCGCCCCTGTCAATCCTTTCGCTAAAGAGGTATATATATTACAAATCAAGTTGATTATTACTCTAATCTGATCTGATCAATTATCCAAAATATTTGTTCATGCAGGTGACAAAGAGAGTTGAGCCACAAGAAGGTGGATGGAAGAAATGGAACTGGAGATGAGAAGGAGATCTTTTGCTGAATGGGGCATTTTTCACCCCATCAGGGGTGGGTGATGCAGCCAGCTATGCCAGGGCCTCTAGTTTGGGAGCCAAGTGTTCATCTTTGGTAGCAAGTCTTACCTCCGGTGTTGGCGTTCTTATATGTCGCACATGCTCACAATGTTAATTAAGAATAAAAAACAAACAACTTCATTAATTATTATTGTTTTTCTTCTTATTCTCCAATGCTTATGTTAATTCAAGTGTATATTTTCTACATGTCAAGCCATGCATAATGACCCATGTTTTGAAATTGTTCAACCCCATCCTGGCCTGTTAATATCATTAAAGGTACAAAAGCTACCTTTCATTGTTCATCTCTTTATTTTTATTATGCCATTTCTATCTAGTCCTGTTCATTTTATATATGGCGTTTCCTGCCTCATAAACACCACATTCAAATGAGAAAAGTGAGATTATAAAGAAAAAAAATGAACTTTCATATGTACACTGAGACTACAGAACTTTCATAATTTTCTTGAAACTGAAGCAGGATTTGCCATATTCTGAAGTGAGGCCTGTTAGTTTTCTTGAATAGTGTAAATTTTGTTAAAAAGAGGAAATTAATTCCAAATAATCAATCAAAATTCAATACAAGTACTATTCGTAATAGATAGTAACAAAAAACATGTGTTATGCTCAAATTTCAAATGCTACTACATCATTTGAACTTCTTCAATGAACAACCAAAAGATAGGGAAACTTAAACTAGTTTTCATCAGCATTTGACTAACAAAAACTTAAACTTAATCTCGCGACGCCTGCGTGGGTCTCTTGTTTGATGTAAATCTTCTCAATTTCATTGAGAGGTCGGCTGGATCAATCCAATTTGTTACAGAATCTCCATCATCCATCATTTCCACGTTTGCTAGTTGACCCAAGCTTCTCAACTGTAATATTCCACCCTTCATCTGGCCTTCTCCTACTGTACTTGTTCTTTTTCACCTCACCCGTCAACTGCCATTTTACCAATCAACAAACAAATACATTAGTAATGGAGAAGGAATCACTCAAAACTGTCCCTCAAAACTGCACCCAAAGCAACCCCACCTAGGCTGACGAAGGCTTTCAATTACCTTCCACTTGTCATCATCTAGGTTGTATGCCTCCACACTAGAGAGGGACTCACCATTCCTTCCATAACCCCGACTGCATAAACAATTCCATTCACTTCGGAGCACGCAAAGTCATACCGTGCAATGTTCATGTTTTCTAACTTACTCCACCTGCACCATGCATGCAAATTAATTAGAGATCATACATCCATCATTTTTAAAGATTTGGGAAAGCAAAAGAAAACCTATTGAGGCGTGGATCATACTGATAAACATCTGAAGATGCATATCGTTCTCCATCATCGTTCTCCATCATCTATCATGGAGTAGTAACCAACTATGACAAGAAGCTTCCCATTGATAACTGCCACTCCAAAATCAGCCTTCACTCAACCCCCTCCTCTTTCCTAGATAAATTGCTTTGAGACAAATTGGTGAAGCACATATTTGATCACGTATGCATTTTCTTGCCGTAAATTGAATCAGGCATTTTCTAGATCGATTTTCAAGCAATTGAAACATATAACAAACATGCAGGTTGCCTCACCACTCACTCTAGTGTTGAAAGAAAGAAAAAAAGGTATTTTACTTACAATGGCAAAACTAGTACTTTCTACATAAATTCATTCATGGTATCCTTCACATATGGGTATTTTGCAAGACCAAGGCATTAAAGACATTGCAAAGTTAATCACTTCAACAACAAATGCCAATGATTCAGATTCCATGTCAATTACTCCTCCCCTCTTTTGGTTGTTCTTATCTATTTCCAGACCAGCAATAATACCACTCTCTAGATTGTCACTCTCTAGATTGTCCAAGTTTCTTCTCTCAACACACATTGACTGGATACATGGTTAAACAGACAAACAAAAAATAAAGTCAACCACCTAAATTTATTAATAACAAGTACTAGATATAAGAACCCATAAGATAGACCAAACAATGATTTGTGAGGAATAGGAAAGATAAAAGTAGGTCGTCTTGACTTTCAGGGTCGCCCTATCGAATAAGGGAAGGTTCAGAAGCGAAAGCTAGAGAGCTTTTTCGTTTCGGGTTCAGGTCGATGCAATTGATAAAATAAAAAATATAAAGCAGACAATGAATCCGGTCAAAGATCGTAGAAAGACTTGTTCAGTGATTCGGCTCCAGATGGAAGAAGAGCATATTTCTCTTAATAAGTCAGTGGTTCGGATGGAAATGACCCATGAGTGAGTTGTCCATGTGTGTGTGAGAGTGAGAAGAGAACTCTAAGTAATCTAAGAAATAGTGTAATAATAAGATGATTATAAATAAGACACATTAATTGTATTGCAGTAGATCCATCAAATCCTAACTTCCGATCCAGATACAAAGCAAGAGCAACTTCTAGCAATAAAAGGAATACTTACAAAACAAAAACTTTTTCCGGGAAGATAAAATGATGATATTCAAAGATGCACAAGTCAGTAAAAATACAAAGCACCAGAAACCCTAGACAAAGTGTTAAAAAACGGAATAAACCATGAGAAGGCCGGATCCAGATCTCACCAAAAGAACCATTTGCGATGCTCAGTCGAAATAGAGAAGTTGAAAACGGAAAAGGCATTATCAAAATAAGAACTGAGTCTAGATTTTTTAACTTAGATTGAAAAGAGACTCAAGCATACCAAGAATTGAGTTGCAATACAGACTATCCGTTTATTATCATCAAAGAAAAAAAATATCTCTCACATTCTCTCTCGTGAGGAAACCATCACATAACCGAAGTTATCATTTTCCGAGGAGATTACAAATTTCATTAAGTTGTAAATCAGCGGAGGCTAACACATAACATCTATTGGAGCTAGCGGAAACCTATGTCTAACAGATGAGAGCGTGGGGCGCAAAATACGTTTGCGTGGGAGCGCAAATTGCAATCTGAGCTGGTCATATCCAACATTCAAACCAAACCATTCAACATTTACACAAAACAACCCTAAATCCTAAAACCATTTCATGCATTCAAATGTTGAAGACGACGAAAAATGAAGGAAACACAAAAACTAACTTGGTCGGGGCGGCGTCGTTGGGAGTTGCTGCGCTTAAGGAGTCGGGGCGGCGGTGGTCAATGTCGGGGAGAAGAAAAGTGAAAGAAGATTAAGAAGGTGAAAAGAAAAGAAGAGAAATGAGAGGAGGCGTCGTTACCGGATGAGAAGAGAGAAAGAAGAGGAGAGAAAACGAAGGGAAATTGGACTAAATGACCCTGCAAATAGGCCTATTTGCATCCGTGGTAATTTTTAATATTTTTTGATCTGATGACCACTTATTTTTTTTTTGACTAATTTACCCTTTTCGCGAAACGCGAAGGGAGTTCGCGTTTCGCGAAGTGAAACAGTCTTGATATATATACTCAAATTTTTTCATTTCTCTCATTTTCTTTCTCTCTCATGCTTTCTTTCCTCCTGAGTTTGTCGCCGGCGGCGTAAACTCCGGCGACGGCGAGCCCTCAAGCATAAATCGACAAGATAAGCAACCTTAAACCCGAATCTATGTTTATATAACAGATTTATGTTCTCATTTCTATTTTTTAATGAAACCCTAACCCTAAATATGTTCTTTTTGGTGATATTGGTTAATATTGGTTCATATTGAATCATATTTGTTCATATTGGGTAGTATTTGTTCATATATGTTCATATTTGTTCATATTGGTGTATTAGTTTGTTCATCTTATTGATTGTTCTTTTGGCTGTGATGATATTTGCAGATGATATCGTTTCTGCTAGTTATTTAACGAAGCGTTAAGTACTTAACGAAGCGTTATGTACTTAGCGAAGCGTTAAGTACTTAACGCTTCGTTAAGTACATAACGCTTCGTTAAGTACTTAGCGCTTCGTTAAGTACTTAACGCTTCGTTAAGTACTTAACGCTTCTGCACGCGCGCGTAGGAAGACGAAGAGGCGCGCGTATATGCACGCGCCTGACCATATATTTTAAAAAATAAAACATTTGGACATTCATTTGTTTCCCTCTTCTATCCTCTCGATTCCTCTCTCTCTACAACCGTCTCACTGAAGAACACATTGACAAGGCCGATCTTCCCGTCCCCCTCGTGTCCTCCCTCTCTATCATTTATTCCCCATAAATCTCAGGTTAGTTTTATTTTGGTTGTTGCATGTCTTTTTTTGGTTATGGGTTTTCATATTTGCATGTTTAGTTTTAGGGTTTTGGCTGTTTCAGTTTATTTGGTTAGGTTTAGCGTTTAATGTTTGTTTCTGGTTATTGATTATTGCATTATATTTGCATGTTTGTTTCTGGTTGTTGGTTATTGTTTCTGGTTTAGGGATTCGCGAAGTACTTAACGCTTCGCTAAGTACTTAACGCTTCGTTAAGTACTTAACGCTTCGCTAAGTACTTAACGCTTCGTTAAGTACTTAACGCTTCGTTAAGTACTTAACGTTTGATGTGGTCTATGTATATGATCTTACATTTTTGTTGTTGTTCCTTTTGTAGATGGCAGAAACCACCGTTCCTGATTTCCCTGGACGGATTTCTTGGAAAAGCGCCCTCTGCCTTAAGAAGATTGTAACGAAGTTTGAGGAAATGGATCTTGTGGAGAAGGTGTACAATACCCAATTCCGATATATAGTCTCTGCCCCAGTGTTGCAGTTCTCAGGAACTATTGTACATCACATGTTGCTTAGGAGGGTAACCTCAACCTCCAAGGAGATTACTTTCAATATCAATGGGCAAGAACTTGTGTTTGGTATGAAAGAGTACGCCTTGGTGACGGGCCTAAACTTCGGAAGGTTTCCTGAGGTGAACGAAGAAGAATGCCGAGGTTGTCCACCTCTGTTGGTAAAATATTTTAAAGGGAAGTCGAGTGTAGTAATGCAAGACTTGGAGACTGCTTTTTTGAGATGTAGAGATAAGGAAGATGCCTGGAAGATGGGGCTGGTATGCTTGATTTGCCTGTACCTATTTTCATTTGACCCAAGGAGGGTGGTATTTGCCAAAATCCTCCACATGGTCGAAGACGAGGAAAGTTTCCTCCGATTTCCTTGGGGGAAAGTGACCTTTAGAGCCACCCTCAAGGGTTTGAACAAGAACATGAGACATCTCAGTCACACATATTATAAGAAGAAGAAGAAGAGTACTACTGATCCTTATGCTCCTTTTGCTTATAACATTTATGGGTTTGCACTGGCATTTCAAGTGTGGACATATGAGGTCATCAAAGGTTTTGTTCCTAAATTTGCTAGAAAGAATGAGCTTAATGATCCTCTACGCCCAAGGTTGTTAGTCTATCATTCCAACAGGAAGAACACCTTGATCGAGATAAAGACTGCCCTGGAGACAACGGATCTGACTGAGATGGAAGAGTCCTCCATGGAGAAGAGGTTATACAGTGGTGAGGACTTTGAACAAATAGATGAGTCAACTGATGAATTTTTTGAGGGATTTACAGAAGGGAAGTTAGTGAAGGAGGATTATGATGATGAAGAGGAGGGAAGTGAACCTGAGGATGAACATGAAAAACCTACTTCCAAACCAAACACCCGGAAGAGAAAGGCTGCGCTTAATCTCAAAGAAGCCGTAAACCTGAAGAGGAAGCTTGCTTATGAATCTAGTCCTGCCCACATTCCTAGCCCTCCATCCGCTACTAGTCCTGGATTACCTCCAACATCTTCTGTTGGATGTAAATGTGAAGAGCTGAAAGAGGAGGTAAAAGCGCTGAAGGAGGAACTCATCAAAGAGGTGAAGGAGGAGCTCAAAGAGATGAAAACAGCTTACGAAGAAACTCAAACAAATCACAAGGCTTATATGAAAAAGTTGGTTGTTAGTATGTGCGAACAGTTATTAGCCAAATCCAACCAAAGGATGGCCAATTTATTTGTGAAATTAGATAATATGGAGGAGGAGAGGAAGAAGAAGAAGAAGAAGAGCAAATTGGAAA
>NC_061862.1:17823587-17848587 GCF_907164915.1 Impatiens glandulifera | reverse complement strand
ATAAGTATACATAACATAACTATATTAATTTATTATAATAATATATATTTTACATTTAATCATTATTATTATAAATTATAATTATAATTATTATTAATTAATCTTTGAATATACTTATTTATTATATTATTACATATTTTATTAACTATATATTTCTTTTATTATTCTTATTTTAATTAATATTTTTAAAAGTAATTAATATTTGTAAAGAGATATTCTAACGTTATTTTCTTTTTGAGATTTATTATTTTTATTTTTATATATTATTATATAAAACAATAAAGGATTAAAGAATTTTTAAAATATAAACGAATGGACAATGAAAAATAAGCCTAAAAGTTATTTAGATTGGGACGTGTCTGTTTTAGGCATAGTTTTAAAATACGACCGCGAGACGGTTGAGCGAGACGGTTGAGCGAGACGGTTGAGTGGACGGTCCAATTTTTAACTTTGATATAATAATTTTTGAACCGGTCAAAATCCAGTTCAATTGGATGATTCTACCGGAAAACCAAATCAGAAATTTTCAGTTCGTAAGTTATACGATAACCGCTAGCAAAGGTGTATGTGCAAAGAGAAAGAGAAGCATGAAGAGAAAAAATCATATCTCTGATTTGTGAGAATGGAGAGAGAAAATCTTTCGGTATAAAAATTGTGAAACAAAATAAGTTTTTACATTTTAGCTCCATCTGCAACTGTCACGAAGTTTTTACGTAGCTATCAATAACTGCTATTTCAGGGTCCACTTCCTAACTTATTTATAGGGGAAATTTGACGAAATGACCTCAAAGATGGGGTTATTTGATCTGGTGGTAAATCATAATTTTTATTGTGTTCGTGGTCTTTTTATTTTATTTTGACGAAATTGCCCTTGTAGCGAAACGCTAAGGGACTTAGCGTTTCGCTAAGTGATAATGTGTGAAATGTCCAGATTACCCTTACTATTTAATATATCCCAACCTATTTTTTTTCATTTCTTTTTTTCTCCTTCTCTCTCTTCCCGCTCTTCTCCTCCTTCTCTCTAAATTGGGCGGCGGCGATCGGCGGCGACGGCGAAATCCACGACGATGAGCTCCACGACGAGCACAAGCACGGTTCCACTTGGTACGTTTATCCTATGATACTTCAAGTTTATTATTGATGTTTGGTTTATGCATCTTCGAATCTGTTGTTTAGGGTTTACTTTCCGTTTCGCTAAGTGTTTAGCGTTTCGCTAAGTGCTTAGCATTTCGAAATGGATATACTGAACCATATTTTATTATTATTATTACTATTATTATTATTATGCATTTTTAAGCTATCTAGAGATTTTCCCATCTCTTTTGAAGATTATACATAATACAAAGGATATGTTAAGCATTTTCAACCATTTATATAATCTTGGACAAAGTCTGCCGGTTTAAAGTACATAGATATATTTTCTTATGGTGTATATTGGAGATCATTATGTATTTAGATAATCAATAAACGGAAATAAGAGCAGTAGTAGATAGATAGATGATAGATAATCTTGGACAAAGTCTGTCTGATCTTTTGCTCCCTGTGTATGTACAATTTCATCAATCCTTTTACATTTTATTTGTAGTTAACTTGTTTGATTTATAGAAAGAGTTAAGAGCAGTAGTAGATAGATGATAGATGATTAACATTGTTGAGAATGAACTGAACTGCATGCAACACTAAAGGTCCAGCAGTGGTAGGATGAGATATGTGGTTTCAAGGAGCTCATAACTCACGAGGAGGACGCAAGCGCTGGATTTGAGGTAATCTTCTTCTACTTCTTCCCCAATCCCCGTCAAGACAAGGAGAAGAAACATATACATCATCCAGACAGGGGAGATTGAAGGAAGATAATTTGTTGTAATTTTTTTAATATAGCTAGAGAGAAAGAAAGAAAGAGAGGTGGGATGTTGATGAAGTTGGTGTTTTTTGGCTTTGTAATTTTGGTTATTGTTGTTGTAATTCTGTCATTGTTATAATTGCCATTGGTTACTAATGAATTTGATCACAATTCTCTTTTCTTACTTCTTTTGTTTGTTTGTATATGTTCAAGTTTGGCTGCAATAATAGATGATGTTCTCTGCAAATAAATCAGATAATATTGTCATTACAGATAATGACGAGTTTCTTCTTTACATCCATTTCGATGAAACTTTGATTTTAAAACACATTTCCTAATATGTTTGCTATATCGAGTTGTCTAGCTATTTCATAAACCAACAGTCTCATCATTCGCTATATTTGGGTTGTCTAGCATTTGTATATGTTTTTGCCACCAAATTTATATTATTGATCAATTTTTTTCAGGCTATCATAATCTTACACTTATTAGATAACATTTTTTTGAATATGATGTTATTAAATTAGAACAAAGCATAAATGCTTTCAAAGAATATGATGGAATTAAAAAATGTTGATCTTCTCTAAGAGGAAACAAAAATAGAAGCGAAAAAAACACAATAGACTTTCCAATAAATGTTCTTTTGGAGTTTCATTGAGGCTGACGACATCTTATTCCTAACTGTTGTTTGGTAAACGAAACACGACTCTATGAACCCGAGGAAAGGACCGGAGCTTTTTGTAGTGCTAGCAGGAGCCCCGAAGCTTTTTGTAGTGTTAACAAGAGCAAAGATTATTTGTTTATTTGTATCAATTACTGTAAATATGTACTTCACTAATAAACTATAAATACCTTTATAGGGTACCTCTTGAGTTTGATTATACTGGTCTTGAGGTACTTTTAGTATATTTCTTCACGGGTAACGATACTTGTATCAAAACCGACCCGATAGTAGGAATAAGGTGTCACGAAGAGTACCTCTTGAATCTTAAAGAGATCGCGACGACTAAATCCCCATCATAAAATCATAGTTAATATAGTGATATATTTGTTGTTTGTTTTTGAATATTTATAGTCTATTTTCTCACGTCTTACAATAACTAATATACTTTTTAAGAGTAGACTCTAGAATTTGTTTTTAATCATATATAAAAACAATCAAAATAAAAAGATGATGAATGTCAAAAGTACTGAAAAAAGGAACATTATATATT
Source organism: Impatiens glandulifera (assembly GCF_907164915.1). NCBI lineage: Eukaryota > Viridiplantae > Streptophyta > Magnoliopsida > Ericales > Balsaminaceae > Impatiens > Impatiens glandulifera. Next base: position 17,845,533 of record NC_061862.1, on the reverse strand, counting down.
AATGCCACAAGAAGCACACAAGTTAAAACAATTATATCTACATAGCCAAGTTTAGTTTAGTTGTCTCTAGCAACCTTATAAAAAGAAAAAACATGAATTGTATTTGCTGCAACAAATAGCAAAACATCGTCATCATCTTAATCTTAAGTAGCATTCACACACACATAACTAATAATAATAATACATCATTCCATCCATCCCGATCTAAACAAAGAGTCTTCATCATAAAGGCAACAATAAGTCACAAAGCTCAGTATCTGTACTCATGGGAGTGATGATCTTCAAAAAATGGATTAGAACTATCGCTCCTCATCTTTGACTCCTTATCAGTCTACACCATATGCAAGAGATTTCAGTGAAATTTTCAATTAGTTGCATAAAACATTTTTTCATACCCTTATCCGAACAAGGTCTAAAAAAGAAACGTCGTTGCGGGGATAACATATAATAACAAAAACAATCTTTACAACTAAAGAAACAAAAAGGTAAGCATTTAGCGAAACGGTAAACACTTAGCGAAACGGTAAGCACTTAGCGAAACGGTAAGAACTTAGCGAAACGGTAAGCACTAAGCAAAATGATAAGCACTTAGCGAAAAGGTAAGCACTTAGAGAAACGGTAAGCACTTAGCGAAACGGTAATCACTTAGCGAAACGATAAGCACTTAGCGAATCTTCCCTGAAACGGAACCAATATGAACCAAATAAGAACATGTTAAATCAAAGGGTTTGAAATGAAGATAAAATAATGGAAACATGAACATAAATCGAATTATAAGGTTTGAAATGAAGATCTTCTTCTTATTTTTTCTTCGACCTTCAAATCCTTAGAATCCTTCATCTGCATGCAAAATAAGTTTAGGGTTAGGGTTTGAAATGAAGATCATGTAAATAAAAACATAAATCGATTTAGGTTACGGTTTGAAATCAAGATCATGAAAGCCCCCCTGCCTCCGTCGCCGTAGCCGCCGCCTCCGTCGTCGCCGTCAAAGAAAGAACAAGAGAATAGAGGGAAGAGAGAGAAAGAAAATGAATGAAATGGAAAAATTAGAGCATTTATACTAAACCTAATCCACTTAGCGAAACGCTAAGTCCCTTAGCGTTTCTCTACAAGGGCAATTTCGTCAAAAAAAAATAAAAAAACCACGAACGCAATAAAAATTATAATTTACCACCAGATCAAATAACCCCATCTTTGAGGTCATTTCGTCAAATTTCTCATTTATAGTCTGTTACATCCTATATTGTTTTTTTTACTCTGTTACATTCTATATTGTTTTTTACTTTTTATTGTATAGTGTATGTGGTTTGATATTAATTTAATATTTTAATTAGGTTATATTTTATTATTTTACATATATATATATATAATTATTATATATATACCATTTACATACTAATATAACTAAATTTATTTATATTTTAAAAATAATTAAAATTCGGTCCATTTATTGGTTTAACCGGTTGGATCGGTTGAACCATTTACATACTAACCATTTTTTGTTTAATATCAACGGTAAAAATCGTTGATATTGACCTTTTTTTTACTAGTGTGGATTGATGACTGAAACGGTTTTCAGAACAATCCTTTAAGGTTTATGTTTAACCATAAAAAGGATGACTCGTCCCTCATTATAAAAACATTAAGCTTCAGTTAAGAGGGAGGCAGCGTGAGAGTTTCTTTCGTTTGCTCTGATGGTCGGCTGTAGATCTGGTGCTGGTGCGCAAGTGATTACTCTGATAGTCGGCTGTAAATCCAGTGTTGGTGTGTTGGTGTGTGGGTGATGGAAGACGTACGCGAGATAAAAACTCAGCTACAAGAAGCTGAGTTTCGATCGAGATAGGTTTGTCTCTTCTTTTGTTTAAGAAGAATCGTTTAAAACTTAAATTATAATCGTATTTAGAAACTTACTTTCAATTATTTGTTAATACAACCTTTAGATGGAATGAAACCAACTTTGATTCATTATTAAACAAATTATTCTAAAAAAATCCGAAACTTCAAGCTTCTAGCTTTAATAGTGGTTTCTCATCCAAATGGTCTTAACTCTTTTTTTCGTTTCTTTTTTTTCTCGCCCTTTGCAATGATCGGGCTATCCTATTTATAGGCAACCCAAGTCTTCAGGATGTCTTCAAAGTCTTCAACTTTGGTTGAGCTTCATTAATATATTTTGTCTTTTTGGCTGAGATCTTTTTTACAGGTTTTGGGACACTTCCAACATCTGGGCGAAATGATCACCTTCGCTTGATAGTCTCACGACCATACACATATGGTCATCCTAAGATGTTACTTGTTAGTAACTCACATGAAAGTTGCTAAAATTTCCATGTTCTCTTACATGTCTCATGACATTAAACCCTTAACCATTTATACATGACTAAATCTTGAATAGTCTATTGATAATCATGATAGATATGAATTGATGTTTCAATACCTATGATTATCTCTATCTTTTGAATTTTACGGGTACTTTGTTGAAATTTGTAAAACAAGATTCCAAGAGTTATCATTGTTAGGATAATTACTAAGGAAAGATCCCTAAAGCAACGCTTGGAAGCACCTTGACGAAATGCTATATACAACATCACCAGGTCACTTCAACAGCAGCACGCTACATATTCTATCTTTCTAAACTCCCTCATTATAAATTGAACAAGATAACTTAAAGTTAGATGTCATACTCGAATCTGTGTTTTTAAAACCAAATTATTGTATTTAGACTCGATTCGAAAGGGGAACTATGTAAGCACTAAAATTCTATACACCAAATTTATAAAATTAAAATAATTATTTTTATTTATTTTCGAATAAATAAAATCAAAATAATTAACTCCCTAGGCCAAAACTTAATTAATACAATTAATTAAGGAAAATGGCCAAAACAAAAAATAAAATTATTTGAGATAATTGTTGTACTCATTTTATCTTAAAATAATTTTAAAAAAAAAATCAAGAGATTAAAATAAATAATTTAGGATGAAATGAGATACCCATTTCATCCCAAAATATTATTTATTTAACTCAAAAATATATAAAATAAATTGGCAAAATATTTGTCATATTTATTTTAATATTTTGTGTATTTAAAAAAGATAAAAATTAAAGCCAAAAGGTTGAAAGAAAAATCAATTTCAATCAAAACTTTAAAATTTTAAAATAAAAATTAAATATGGAGGTAAGTGGCATTATGTGTACTACTACTAGGTCAATTCGTTAGAAATGATAAAATCACAATTTTGCGGTGATACGTACCGGGTCTAATTATTATTATTATTTTTTTTTTATAGAAAATGTAGATCATAGGACAAGTATGTGTACCATTTTGTCCTTGATGTTGCATGACGTGGTGGAACACGTGTGTCGTTTCAAGCATTTTGTCCTTCATGGTATATGACGTGGCATCTAGGGTTTATATTAAAAGAGTAGAATCGTGTGTCCGTACGTACTTTCTTGCATGGCTAAATCTTAGAGAGCATGCAATTCTGTAGGGAGCATGTTTGCCATCGTCCCATATTTATCTCACTATTATAAAAAATTAAATCCAGAGAGAAAATAAAAATAAAAATTATCTAAAAAATATATTCTAAAAATAGGAGAGAAAAAATAAAAAAATAAAATTATTTAGGAAATATATATTATAAATAGGCGAGAGTTCATATTATATATATATTATATATATATTAATTATTATTTAGGGAAAAATATATATGATAAGAATGAAAATAAAAAAATAAAATAAAAAATTAGAAAATATATATTATAAATAAGAGAGATTCATTTTAAACGTAAATATATATATATATATATGATTATTATTTAGGAAAGAAAAATTATTTTGTGAGTTTAATAATCATATTAAACATTAAATGTTAATTATATATATTATATAGTATTATTATGAATATTATAAATATTTTATATAAAAATAAATAAATATTTAATATTAAATATAAAAATTATTCATAAATTTATATATAATTAATGGAATATATATATATATATGAGATTAAATAATAAAAATATTAATTAAGAAAAAGAAATTAATAATTATAAAAAAGAGATAAATTAGTAATTATTATAAGAAAGAATTAAATTATTATTATTATTATAAATATTTATAAAAGAGAAATTAAGAGAGAAAAATATATATATATATATATATATTAAAAGAGAGAAAATATATTATTTTAATTATTATTTTAAAATGTTTTTTTAAATTTTAATATAAATAATTGGTGTTTATAATAATATTGATTTCTTATTTTTTAATTCTTTAATTTAATATATTAAATTAATCTTTATAAATTTTAATATATTTAATTAATCATTATAACATAAGAGATTTTTATTTGTACTATGATAGTAACATGAGTTTGATTAAGTCGAATATTTAAAACTAAGTTTCAAAAAGATAAATAAATAATTTAGAATGTTTAATTATATACTGAGATTATTTGGACAAATATTAACATATTGATTCTGTATGAGTATGACATATGTTTTATGATATACAAATTTTAATGTGAGTTTGTATAAATGTATTTTTGATAAATAACAACTAGCTGGTCACGTTGCATATATTCATATTGATTTTATGACATATCAGGCTATTAAAAATATATATTTTAATCTTATATTCATATAATTAATCGGTAAAATTGATCATTTTCTCATTAATAATTTTTATATTTATATATATAATATGAAATATTTATTTATTAAATATATATATATATATATATATATATATATATATATATAATAACACTATAATGCACTCATTTTATTTATTTATTATATATATATAAAGTTTTTAAAAATGCACTCATTTATAAATTAAATAATAATAATTAATTTTTTTATTTTTTTATTTTATTTTTTATTTTTTATTTTCTGTCTCGTTATATATATTTTAATTAAATTCTTTTTTATTTTCTATTTTAATATATCAACCCATCTATTAATTAGGTCTATTTGAATTACCTTATTTTTTCAAATCAACAATTTATTGGTAGTATCAGGTATATAGTCAATTTTGAATTTCTCAATTTTTTTATATTTTTTTTTCAATGTTACGTATATCTAATAAATATGAAGATCTAATAAATATGAAGATTGAGTAAAAAATATTTTAATTTAAAAGAAATTATTTGAAAGAAAGAATGACTTGTCACAAATTAATGGGGGAAAAATATATTTTAATTAAAAGAAATTATTTGAAAAAAAGAATGACATGTCAGAATTTGATGGTTAAAAAAATAAAATATATATATATTTTTTTACTTTTTCCTTTTTCAATCAATGTCTGTGTTGAAAAATAGTAAAAATATATGACTATGGTACGTATGATTTAAACAATTTTAATGTTAGAAGTGAGATAAATATTTATTTTGAATGATTTGTATTTATAAAATTTAAAATATTTATAATAATTTACTATTTTATAGTTAAATATTATTTTTAATAATCAATTTATATAAATCTTTATTAAGACAATGAAAACTGAGAATTTATGTAAAATTGTTAGACCATTCTAAACTCGTAATTTAAAAATAATATTTAACTATTAAATAATAAATGTATTAAAATATTTAAATTTTATAAATAAAATTTATTCAAATTTTTTAATAATTTGTTTGAAACAATATTTTTATCAACAAATTAAATCATCAAACATTTTTTTCATTTTTTCATTTGATAACATTAAAAGTCTCTATATTTCTACTTTATTTTCATTATTTCTTCACACATTTTTTTATTCATTTTCTCTATGTTTCAGTAAATTCTACATATAAATATTTGAGGATAATTTTACTATCATTTTCTTTAAGTTATCCTTATCATTTAGAATAAACATCTTCTATGTACTTGTCCCAAGTATTTGTATGTCCTTTATCTTAACGTTGTACATAACAAATATCAAAGTTATTCATTTTTTTCCAACACAATTCTTACTCTTGATGTGAGCATGTAGACAAAGAAAAATGTTAATGTTCTATTTTCAAATCTTGAATAATTAGACAAGTTAAATATATTTCAAATATAGGTATAAAACAAAAACATAATATTTTAAATGAACTCTAATTTCATTCACATAGAGGTCAATAAAGGATATCGAACCAAAATTGGCCAATAAAGGCCTAAACCTCTCATTTTATTTTATTTTGTGAAAAAGGACATTGGAAGTTGTTCCAAGAAGTTCAAAAGCTTCATTAAGTTTAACTTGTCTAAATCCATTGTAAGTTATCATTCTCTTTATAATACAAGTTTAAGTTTTTTACACATATGAGTTCTTGTACTTTATATATTGTGTTGTGTTGTGTTTTGAATTGATGATTGTAAATTTATTCTAACATGATTTAGAATATTTATTTCGAATTGGAATAAATCCCTTCACTTTAAAACAAAGCGCCCAATTTCAATTTCAAAATTTAAAACAATTGGTTTGCTATTTTTGAGCTCTAGTAATTATGAGCATTTTAGACCATCCTCCATCGATTTGTTTAATATTTGCCCGATTTCAAAATTTGGTACTTTGTGTAGACCTGCATTTGGTGATCTAGTTTTGGTTCTAGTAGGTATAAGAAAATTTTCTATAATTAAGCTCAAAATTTGTTTTGGATTCAGAATTCACAACGATCCCCCAACGCAAACGCAGTGAATGACGACATTAGACAATTCAAAAAATGATCAACACGACAAGAGGAAGTTTCCTATATTTTACTTGGATCAAAATTAGTTGGAGGCTTGGGACACGAAACCAAAAAATATCTGATTGAGTCATGTCGGGAGGTTGAAGATGACCCTTTTCAAATAATCTGACCGAAGATGACTTTACGCCAACCTCTTTTTCGACCGAGGATCCCCATCTGCCTCACGACCGAGAGCTTGCCCAACGATCGAAAGCCCATGCGCGTTGGCCTCAACTCAAACCCAACAACTTAATGGCATGTTATGTTTGATTCCAGCTTTACGCCTTTTTGTGTTTTTTTAAACATTTTTAAGGTTTTGTTTGATTTTTAAAAAATAAAATAAAATACTTGTACACGATAGAAATTGCTCAGCTTAGTTTTAAATTTTATACTGTTTAATGTGCTCTTATTTATTTTTTATGTGGAAATTTTATATTCTTTAATTGATATGGTTTGTAGGTCGATTTTGAAATGGTTCGTATAATATTGTTCTAAGGTGGAATAACTTATGATAGTTTGTGTGGGTCAATGTTATTTATTGTACTTGATAGTTTGTCTTATCTCTAATTGGGACCTCTTTATATAATAAAATTCCCGTCTAAGATATATTTTTCATTTGGTGCACACAAATGGGATCACTCATAATAATTGAGCAATAACACGTGAGGGATCCAGAAGACCTGTCGTCGTTGGAATATGTATATGACATAATGAATCAACAATCCACTAGCTTCTTCATCGTCCGACTAATACTAATATACAAGAGTAAGGGCGGAATTATGATTTAAAATCCATAAGGGCTAACTTTTATAATAAAAAATTATATAACACAATAATAACTGTATTTGTTTCAATCGGATATATAATGAATAATAATAAATTATGTTTAAAAGAAAGACGAAATATTTTTTTTTCTTTCTCTCCAAATTTGACATTAAATAAGTTATTTAATTTCAAGATTTTCAAAAATTATAATTGGAATATTTAGATAATGAAAACGATTTATACAAACACGAATAACTATAAAATTAAAATTATACAAACTTGATGATAAGAATAAATTTTAATCTAAGTTGGTAGAATACTATCATTTGTTTTTTTAGTATTAGAACTTACAAGAACTTTGAGGTGAGAAATAAAGGCTGAATAAATTATATTGTTGGGCTAACCTATTGTTTAATTAAAAATGAATAAATTAGGGATATTTAATTAGGAATAATAGATTAAATCAGGGGATGTTTAATTAATAAGAATGAGAACTATGCATTGCTTGATGTAGTTGATAGTATCATCTTCCATCATCTCAACGCTATCCTCATGTTTTTGGAGAAATACAACATAGTTATTCGAAATAGCATTTTTCCTTTCTCTTGTGGATCTTCGTAATGATATTTGTTCTTGAGACGGTTGAGTTTGTTTCTTCAGGAATGTTTACCTCATTTTCAATGGAAAGATTTGTATTCATGTCTTGAAGTTCTGAAATTGCTTCATGATTATCATCAATAGAAATATCTGGAATTTGAACAAATTCCTCTTCAAATAAAAATTCCTTAGTATCTCTCCCCTCAAACTCAAAATCTTCAAAGAACACCGCATTTCCCGTCTCAAAAATAGTTCTGTTCGTGGGAACAAAAAACTTGTAACCCCTTGATTTCTCAGAATATCAAATAAAGTAACAACTAAATATTTTAGAGTCCAATTTCTTTTCATGGAGCTTATAAGGCTTTACTTTTGCTGGACATTCCTAAATATGAAAATGCTTTAAGATTGGCTTTTTACCGGTCCAAAGCTCATAAGGAGTTTTAGTTGTTGCTTTAGTTGGAACTCTGTTGAGAATATAAGTTGCAGTCTTTATTGCTTCTCCTCAGAGAGATTCAGGTAAAGTAGAATGAGAAATCATTCTTCTTACCGTACCTTTAAGAGTTCTGTTTTGTCTCTCAAATACACCATTCATGATAGGAGAACCTGGCATAGTGTATTGAGGTACAATTTCACATTCCTCTACAAATTTAGCAAATGGTCTTGAACGTTGTTCTCCTGCTCTATCATATCGATCATAGTATTCACCACCACGGTTAGATCTGACGACCTTAATTCTTTTACCAAGATGATTTTCTACCTCAACTTATGCCTTAAAAACGTCCAATGCTTGGAACTTCTCACTTATGAGGTATATGTAACCATATCTTGAATAATCGTCTATGAACGAAATAAAATACCGTTGATCGTTCCAAAAGGTCGTAGGGAATGACCTACATATATCAGTATGTATGAGTTCTAAGACGTCTGTAGTTCTATTGGCACCCAATTTTCTTACATTTGTTTGTTTTTCCTTACCAACACAAACCTCAAAATTGGAAAAATCAAGAGAATCAATAATTTCATCACTTACAAGACTTTCAGTTCTGTGTTTAGATATATGACATAAATTCTTGTGCCACATTGATGCAAAATTCTCAATTGTTAATTTTCTTTTAGTACCATGTGTACTTGTATACAAAGTTTCATTATATGAGGCAATTGTATCAAGTAAATATAGATTATCATAAACTGACAAAGAACCAGTTGCAATAATACTTGAATTTAAAGAAAGACTAAACTGATTATTCCTAAATGAACAATAAAAACCAAATTTGTCCAAAACAGAAATAGAAACCAAATTCTGTTTAAAAGACGGTACAATAAAAGTGTCTTTCAAATACAAATAAGAACCAGATCTTAATAATAATCTAAAATTCTCAATAGCCTCAACTTCAACTGATTTTCCATCACCCACAAATATGAATCTTTCGTCATTACTTGGCTTTCGGTATCTCAGGCAACCCTGCATAGAAATACTAATGTGAGTAGTAGCACTAGAATTTACCCACCAAGTGTTACTCGGTACTAAAGTTAAATTAACCTCGGAGCAAACTAAAGTAAGAATGTCACCTTTCATTGCACGCCACGTGTGATATTTGGTGCAGTCCCTCTTCATATGTGTTGTTTGCCGACAAAATAAATTACAAAATTCCACATTTTCTTTAGTTTGTTGTTTCTTTTGTGCGGGATCACTTACAACTTCTTTAGGGTTCTTCCTTTTATTTCTTTGATCCGTAATGTTATTTGTCAAAGTCAGATGAGCACTTTCAGTCTGATCTTGCTTTAATCTCTCTTCCTCTTGCACACAATATGAAATTAGCTCATTAAGAGTCAATTTCTCTTTCTGACAGTTATAACTTACCTTAAACTAGTTAAATTTTGTAGGAAGAGAGATCAAAACTAAATGCACGACCAGTTCATCAGAAAACTCTAACTTTAGTGCTTTTAGTTTTGAAGCAATGTGAGACATTTCCATAATGTACTCCCTTATATTTCATTTCCCTTTATATTTCATGTAGGTTAAGCCGTAAAAAGCGTGCTAATTTCAGATTTATCAATTTATACAAAACGTTTCTCAACTTCCTCAATGAATTCCTTAGCATCAATAACTTCAGAGATATCACCTCTAAATGTTTCTTTAATTCCTCGCTTGATGATCATTAAACACATGTGATTTGATATTTCCCACTTTTCAAGATCCCATTTTTCATCAAGGGTATCCTCTGTCGTAATAGTGGGTCGATCAATCCAAAGCGCAAGGTCTAAATCCATACAACCTAGGATAATCAAAATATTTTCTTTCCGGTCCTTAAAATTGTTTTCATTCAGCAAGAATCGAATTAATATTGGAAGACATTGAAGAAGCGGAAGCATTAACTAAAATCATAAACATATATTTTATCCAAATATAATTAATATTTATGTTAAGATTTGTCATCAATAAATAAATTATCTTGCACAACGTTAAAAGTTAGTCTTTTGACAAAAATATTAACTTGTAAATGATAATTTTGTGTTATGATCAAATATTGACAATAAATCATGTCAAACAATAATTCTATCTTTGGACCGAAATATTGTTCAGATAAAATTTTTTTGAATAATTTTACATATTTATCATTACATGTATATATTTAATTCGACCTACCAATATTGATCTTCCTTTGGACCGATATAATATCCGCATGAATTAAAAATGAATAATGATTTGGGGGCCGAGGAGGGTGGGGCTCAGATCATAAAGCGAATCTATGTGACATTGCCACGCTGGATTTTTTGAATTAAAAAAAATTAAATAGCTTTAATTCGCCTGCCATTCTCTCTCATTACTCTCTCTTCTCGCTCCCTTCTGTGTAAACCCTAGTTGAGCCGTGAGGTATTTTCTGTCTCGCCGTGGAAGCGTTCAACCATTTCCATCAATCCCTTCTTGCTGCCACTTGTTATCCGTCTCGTTGTGGAAGCCCCTCGCCTCCTCTTATATTCTCGTCGTACGTATTCTCCAATATCCAATCGCTTCTTGCTATCTATTCTCTAAGATCAATGGATTCTGCTACCGATATCAGCATCCCATCTACCGTCCCCCCTAATTCCGAAATTGTAACGACTCTGAATGCACGAAAGAGGAAGACCATCCCGAAGACACGAAAGAGGAAGACCAACGATGTTGACAACCAAGATTTTGGAAGGTAAGTTATTTTTTGCGTGTTATATTTCGTAATAACTAGTTATATTGAGCGTAAAATATAGTTATATGAAGCGTACTAAGTAGTTATATGAAGCGTATTTAGTAGTTATATGAAGCGTAATAAGTGGTTGTATGGAGTATAATATGTAGTTATATGAAGCATAATAGGTAGATATATGGATCGTAATAAATAGTTATATGGAGTGTTCACCTCTGTCATTTTTTCAGTTCGAAATTGTCAAAAAAAAAAGAAGATTGTCGAAAACAACGATTCCAAACATCCGCACTTCTCCTCAAGGCCTATGTAAACTCGTGAATGGACTGTCGGACCTCCAGAAGCAAGCTGTCAAGGACATCGGCTTCGACTCTCTCCTTTCCTTACGTGTCTCCAAATTGCCATCCTCAATTGCAATGTATTTGTTTGAACACTTCGATAAACTAACGTGTTCCCTGAGTTTGAGCAACCATCAAAATATGGTTATTGACGAGGATGATGTACAATGCATACTAAACATCCCTAGAGGAGAGATCGACGTAACTGAGTCCATTGGTAAAAATAGTGACGGACCTGAGTACCTCGCCATACTTAGGGCTTGGAGGATGAGATGGGTAGGGAGTGAAACCAGCGGTGCTCCCATCATTTCCTCTATGCCAGAGGTAATTCTAGCAAACACAACTGCCGATGACGACTTCAAACGTGACTTCGTTGTGTACGTCGTCTCCAGCTTCTTGTGGGCCACTAAAAGTCCAACTTGCAGGTAAAAATCTCCAACTTCTTGTATTTTGTAGTTATATTTAGCGTTATATGGATATTATTGTATAGTTATATAGTTCGTATTGTATAGTTATATGATGCATATTTTAGAGTTATATGGAGCGTTATAGGTAGTTATATGGAGTGTTATATGGAGCGTAGATAGTTATATAGTGCGTAATATGGTTTTATCATATTAGTCTAATTGAATCCTGTTTTCAATATGCAGGTCTAAAATATTGAAATCACTAGTTCATGTTGACAGTATTAAGGACCTAAATTGGTGTCGATTCACATTAAATGGACTTGTTGAGAGTATGATCAAATGGAAGAAGAAAGGAGACTCATTTTTCCACGGACCAGCTAGCGAGAACCACTTTTGTTTGCCATCTGGTCCATTTTTTGTTCCGAGCTTACTTATACCGAAACCAGTACCAAGGGAATAGGCCTTGTAATACAAACGAATATCCGTTTCGGATGGAAATATCATCCCAACAGTCGGGATTTCAATGACTGGAGCAGATTGAATTAGATGATCCATGCAGTTGAACAATAACAAATTGTAATTAAATTAGAAGATTTGAATTAACAATAATATATCTCTGTATTTAGATAAATATAAAGGTGGAATGAGCTCAATATAAAGGTGTATATATTTGTGCATTGAGGTCAATATAAAGGTGTATTGAGCTCAATATAATAGTGTATTTAGATCAATATATATGTGTATTGAGCTCAATATAACCGTGTATTTAGCTCAATATATCCGTGTATTGAGCTCAATATATTCGTGTATTGAGATCAATATAATGATGTATTGAGCTCAATATAACAATGTCAATATAAAGTTGTATTGATCTGAAGATAAAGGGAGGATAACGATTAAAGATAACGATGAAAAAACACAGTATCAAAACATCGTAGTCATATGGAGTTACCCGAACAATGTCAATATAAAGTTGTATTGATCTGAAGATAAAGTGAGGATAACGATTAAAGATAACGATGAAAAAACACAGTATCAAAACATAGTAGTCATATGGAGTTACCCGACCACCGTCGATATGGTTCTCCGGAGCAGCCACCGTCGAAATGTATTTATATCGAGTTATATCCCGGCCGCCGTCGATAAGGTTTTCCGGAAGAACTGAATCTATTCTAGGGTTTACAAGAAAGGTTGTCTGGGAGAGGATAGAGAAAAGAGAGAAAGTAGTTCCGTGCGTTTATTTTTCTTTCTCAGATCATAAAGCGAATCTATGTGGCATTTTTTTTACAGCCTGGCAAAGCATACATGGTAGCCACAGAGGATTCGATGTATGGTCGGAGGCCTAGCATCGGCCTCCCTATCACTGCTCATTAAAAAATATACTATCATTTTAAAATTCTTAACAAATTAATCTTCACAAAATATGATACTTTGGTAACATGTTTCAATTACTCTATTTTAAAATAATAAACTCCTTCCATCTTAATATAATCTTAATTCTTTAATTTCTATTTTGGTGTTTAATTTCTATTTTGGTGTGGTTTAACTTTATATCATCAAAATAATAAAAATTTCTTGTAAAATTCTGATGACTTTTTCAGATTCCATATATATATATATATATATATATATATATATATATATATATATATATATATATATATATATATATATATATATTAACATAATAATAGGACTTAATAACATAATAATAGAACTTAATTTTGTTTACTTTATTTGATATAATAGGAAAGTAAAATTAGAAAATCAAAAGTCAGTTTAAAAAGAGTTTAAAAAATTGTGATTTCTTTGTAATCTTAAAAATAATAAATTAATATAGAGAATAACAATTTCTTCATAATATAATCTTAGATCAAATATCAACGATTTCATATCATCGTAATATTAATAGAATAAATATTCGCTCTGATACCACTTGTTAGGTATATACATATTCTTATCTTGTTTTAGTCTGGATTATTAATAGTTTTATTTAGTCATGATCTATAATCTTAAACATTATATTAGTGTTTATCTAGACAAAATAAGATTCATGTCATTGGCGCTTTTGAGTTATCACAAGTTGGATCTTCTAATTCTATAGACTAATGTCATTTCCCAAAACTTTTGAATTATCACAGATTGAATCTTACCATTCTGTAGACAATCTCTTATTTCTCCCTAAGGATCACAATCCTATTTATACTGTTTTTTATTTATTATTTAATCCATCATAAATAATAAATAAATATTCTGTTTTTACCCATAATATAAACTATACCATTATGAGGGAGAGGGAGAGGGAGAGGGAGAGGGAGAGGGAGAGGGAGAGGGAGAGGGAGAGAGGGAGGGAGAGAGATGCAAGGGTATGTAAGAAGGGTTAGACAACTTTGTTATGTTGCTCCATTCTCACATACCACGCACAACTAGACGTAGAGTCACTAAGAGCTGGCAAACCGGGTCGGGCGCATGTGAATGTGACTCTCTCGGTGTAAAAGGGACACTCTACCAACTTAGCCAAGGCAATTCGACCGTATATAGTCAGAGCCGGCCCCGAGTTTTGGGCTGCCCCAGTCCCGGAAGAAAAAAAGACGATATATTTGTGTTGCTTTAGGTTTAGTTTAAAATTTTAATTAAAAGAAATTGTTTTTTATGAGATTTGAATCCATAACTATATACAAATTTTAAGTTTTATCTTAAACTAGTAAGCTACAAGATTATATGTTTAAAATTAGAATAAATGTTTTTAAATACCTTAATAATTTTATCAAATCGGTTGCCCTGGAAAGTGGGCTGCCCTAGCCCGAGAGCTTGCCGGGCATACTATATACAGGTTATATATAGTATGAGGGATTCACCTTTGTACAAAGACTCGTAGTTTTTATTCTATTGTCAAACTTTGGATATAACAGGTTAAATTTGAGCTATCTTACATATTCATGCTATCTTACATATTCATGTAGACTTTCTTTTTTATGATTCTACTACACAAACTCCATTTTCAAGTCAAAGGCTCATTGGTTCATTCTGATGCTGAAATGGCAATGTAGCAGGTTCACCCCCACCTATCACTCGAGGGGTCTTGAACTTTTCTAGAAAAATCAATTATCTCTTTTTGTAATATCAAAATTTCAAATCATCAACTATTAATTCTCTTTCATTGCATTTTTTATTTATTTAAACATACTCCCTATTTTAATTTAGTATTAGTTTCCATTCATATCTGTAAGATAATTTGCATCTTCTTCACTCAAATCATCTCCCACCTTTATATTATTATTATTATTAATATAATAATAATAATTATTATTATTATTATAAATATAATAATAATAATTATTATTATTATAAATATAATAATAATTATTATTATAATAATTTTTTTATTTTTATTTTTATTATTATTAATATTATTATTATTATAATTATAATTATTATTATAAATTATTATTTTTAATATAAATTATTATTATTATTATAATTATAATTATAATTGTTATTGATATTATAAATTATTATTATTTAATATTATTATAAATTAATATTATTATTATTCTTATTAATTATTATTATTATTATTATTATAAATTATTATTATTATTAATTTTATCATTAAAATAATAATAATTATAATAATAATAATAATTATTATTATTATATTTATTATAAATTATTATTATTATTACAAATTATTATTGTTATTATTACGAATTATTATTATTATTATAAATTATAATTATTATTGTTATTATTACAAATTATTATTATTATTATTATAATAATTATAATTATTATAAATTATTATAAAATATTATTATTATTATTATTAATATAAATTATTATTATTATCCTTATAAATTATTATTATTATTATAAAAAATTATTATTGTTATTAATATAAATATTATTATTATTATTTGAATTATTATTATTATTATAAATTATCATTATCATTATCATTATCATTATCATTATCATTATCATTATCATTATTAATATTAATATATTATTATTATTATTTTTATTATTATTATTATTATTATTATTATTATATCCAAATTCAAATTCATTTAACCTCTTCTTGACTTATTATTTACATTATTATTATAAATTATTATAATAAAAACAATATTTATTATTATAAATTATTAATTATTATTATTATAAATTAATATTATTAATAATTATTATTATTATTATAATTAATTATTATTATTATTGCATTTTTTTCAACCTTATCTTTATTTCTCTTTCATTGCATTTTTTTTTTATTCCAACTCCATCTTTTATTATTATAATATAAAGTTAAATATTTATTTTAAATATTATTAATTTTATTAAATCAAAATTAATAATGAATAATTTTTATATAATAACTTTTAAACCTCTTTTTTACATTTTAACGGTTTATATTATTATTATTATTATAAATTATTATTAATATAATAATAATAATAAAAATTATTATAAATTATTATAATAATAATAATTATTCTTATTCTTCAAATTATTATTATTATCCTTATTATTATTAAAAATTATTATTATTATTATTATTAATATAAATATATAATAATAATTATTAAAAATTATTATTATTATAAAATAATGTTAATGTTATTAATTATTATTATTTTTAATATTAATTATTAATTAATATTATTATTATATATTATTATAAATTATTATTATTATTAACATTATTATTATAATTTTTATTATAAATTATTATTATTATTATTATTATTAATACAATTTATTATTATTATTATAAAATATTATAATAATAATAATTGTTATTATAAAATATTATTATTATCATTATTATTATTATTATTTATTATTATTATTATTATTAAAATTATTTTATGATAATAATTATTATTAATATAATAATAATTATTTATTATTAAAATAATAATAATAATAATAATAATAATAATAATAATAATAATAATAATAATAATAATAATAATAATAATAATAGGTGGAGATGATTTATGTGAAGTAGATGAAATTACAAATTACAGTATTATTAAAATAGTTTGTTTGTTTTTTATATTTATTTTTAATTCATAAATTTTTTTAGTTAATAAGTGTTGGTTAATATTTATATTGATTTTATAATTATAATATTTTTTTTATTTTAAAAATAAATTTTTATTTTTATTTATTTAATTAAAATATTTTATTTATTTATTTAATAATTTAATAATTTATAATAACTAACATTCCACTAATTTGTTAGTATTTAAGAATGAGACAATATCTTTTCTTATATATTTTTAATAAATATATTTATATATTTTTAATAGATATATTTATAAAGATAGTTAATTTGTATTCATTTAAATACAAATATATATATATATATATATATATATATATATATATATATATATAAATTAAAATATTTTCATGATTTACATGTAAAAATTGACCTATTATATTTAAGTGAGTTATTAAAAAAATTAAATATATTTATAAAATTAGAAATTTAATTCTTATTATCTGTTTATTTATGTGTTAATAAAATTTATATTATCTAATAAAATAAAAATAAAAAATTGTCTAATAAAATAAAAATAAAAAGTTTTGAAGTTAACCCATACTCTCACCACAATTATTTTCATTGATATATTATGTTATTATATATTTCTTTTATTATTATTATTATTTTATAATCTAAATATCCATTATAATATATATTATAATTTCTATCATATTTTATAATCATATATTTATATCTATCAATATATAAATATTTATATTTTATATAATAAAATATATCAATTTTAATATATATATATATATTAATTTTTCATTAATATAAATCAATTTATATCTTAATTATAATAAATTATATAATTATACATAACATACCTATATTAATTTATTATAATAATATATATTTTACATTTAATCATTATTATTATAAATTATAATTATTATTAATTAATCTTTGAATATACTCATTTATTATATTATTACATATTTTATTAACTATATATTTCTTTTATTATTCTTATTTTAATTAATATTTTTAAAAGTAATTAATATTTGTAAAGAGATATTCTAACGTTATTTTTTTTGAGATTTATTATTATTATTTTTATATATTATTATATTAAACAATAAAGGGTTAAAGAATTTTTAAAATAAAAACGAATGGGCAATGAAAAATAAGCCTAAAAATTATTTAGATTGAGATGTCGGTTGTGGGTAAATGATGAGGCTTAGTTTTAAAATATGACCCCGATTGATTGCACAATTTTTAACTTTGATACAATAATCTTTTGAAGAGGTCAAAATCCAGTCCGACCGGATTATTCTACCAAAAACAAAATTGAAAATTTTCAGTTTTAAGTTATACGATAATTATGTAGTATTCTTTCTTTATTTTCTTCTTCAGTTTGTTCACCGATTGCGAAGGTGTATGTGTAAAGAGAAAGAGAAACTTGAAGAGAAAACTAACGAACTGATCTGTGCAAAAAAACATATCTCTGATCTATGAGGATAGAGAGAGAAAATCTTTCGGTATAAAATTTGTGAAACAAAATAAGTTTTTACATTTAGCTCCATCAGCATCTGCGGCTGTCAAGAAGTTTTTACGTAGCTATCAATAACTATCATTTCATGGGTCACTTCCTAACTTATTTATAGTCTGTTACATCCTATACTGTTTTTTTACTCGTTTACATTTTATATTGGTTTTTTTTTTTTTTTTTTTTAGAACGAAAATGGGAAAAAGAATTAAGTATGTAGTCCGCAAACATACTTAATCATTTAACCAGGCGCAGAACTTGCCGCCTGACGGGCTCGAACCCAGGAACTTAGGCTGTAGATCTGGTGCTGTTGCGCGAGTGATTACACCGATAGTCGGCTGTAAATCCAGTGTTTGTATATGGGTGATGGAAGACGGACGCGAGATAAAAACTCAGCTAGAAGAAGCTGAGTTTCGATCGAGATATGTTTGTCTTCTTCTTTTATTTAAGAAGAATCTTTTAAAACTTAAATTATAATTGTATTTAGAAATTTACTTTCAATTATTTGTTAATACAACCTTCAGATGGAATTAAACCAACTTTGATTCATTATTAAACAAATTTCTTCTAAAAAAATCCGAAACTTCGAGCTTCTAGCTTAAGCTTTAATAGTGGTTTCTCATCCAAATGGTCTTAACTCTTTTTTTTTTCTCCCCCTTTGCAATAATCGGGATATCTTATTTATAGGCAACCCAAGTCTTCAGGATGTCTTCAAAGTCTTTAACTTTGGCTGAGCTTCATTAATATATTGTCTTTTTGGCCGAGATCTTTTTTACAGGTTTTGGGACACTTCCAACGACTGGGCGAAATGATCACCTTCTCTTGATAGTCTCACGACCATACACATATGGTCATCCTAAGATGTTACTGGTTAGTAACTCATATGAAAGTTGCTAAAATTTTCATGTTCTCTTACATGTCTCATGACATTAAACCCTTAGGCATTTATACATGACTAAATCTTGAATAGTCTATTGATATTCATGATAGATATGAATTGATGTTTCAATACCTATGATTATTTCTATCTTATGAATTTTACGGGTACTTTATTGAAATTTGTAAAACAAGATTCCAAGAGTTATCATTGTTAGGATAATTACCAAGGAAATATCCCTAAAGCAATGCTGTAAGCACCTTGACGAAATGTTATATATAACATCACCAGGTCACTCCAGCATCAGAACGCTACAGATTCTATCTTTCTAAACTTCCTCATTATAAATTGGACAAGATAACTTAAAGTTAGATGTCATACTCGAATTAGTGTTTTCAAAACTAGACTGTTGTATTTAGACTCGATTCGAGAGGGGAACTATGTAAGCACTAAAATTCTACAGACCAAATTTATAAAATTAAAATAATTATTTTTTATTTATTTTCGAATAAATAAAATCAAAATAATTAACCCTCGAGGCCAAAACTTAATTAATACAATTAATTAAGTAAAATGGCAAAAAAAAAATAAAATTATTTGGGATAAATGTTGTACTCATTTTATCTTAAATAATTTTAAAAAAAATCAAGAGATTAAAATAAATAATTTAGGATGAAATGAGATACCCATTTCATCCCAAAAAATTATTTATATAACCCAAAAATATACAAAATAAATTGGCAAAATTTGTCATATTATTTAATATTTGTGTATTTAAAAAAGATAAAAATTAAAGTCAAAAGGGTGAAAGAAAAATCATTTTCAAACAAAACTTTAAGGTTTTAAATTAAAAATTAAATATGTAATCGGGTCTATCCGAATTACAAAAATCCAGTTACAACCGAAACTAGAGCCTTTGGATGGATGCTAGATTTTCATCCATGCCCAAGAAGCACCCGTTATAGCTGAAGGAAATGCGCATCCACGAAGCAGGCGATCCACTAACGGGCTGAAACGCAATGGAACACACGAATCATAATGGAAGGCTGACGAAATGCGAACAGAATGTTCCGCATCTGTGTATGTAACTTAATACGACATCGTTTTGAACCTTGATCATCTCCTTCGTCGCGATTGCCGAAAGGATAAGAACAGATCCATTTTAATTTTTTTAAGATGAAACTTTCTCCACAGTCAACCATTTTTGGCTGATTCGAAAGGTGGAATGATCACCCTACCACGATGATCATTTTCCCTACATCAATAGGGATGAATCATCCTTATTTCAATCAATTGATCCAAGAATAGTCAAAACACCATTGAGTGTTCTTGACTAATTCAATCCACTTGGATGGATCAACCGACTTCGGAAGACTATAAATAACATCACTAAATAAATCTGAAGCTAAGAGAAAACATCTCAATCCTCAATAAAATAAATTCCAAATCCGTCATTAATGCTTAAAGCTTCTGAATTTTAGAAAATCTATATAAGGGCTCTAAAGCTTGGATCTATGCGTCCAAAAGCTTTCAATGAGGTTTAAGGAGTGTTCTTCAATTCTTGATATGCTTTCATCATCCTTTAATTCATACTTCCAGATTGAATTTGAAATTTTATATTTTAGTTTCATAAACTTGTATGTTGTATAGTTTGTTGAACTGTAGGATTGGAAATTAATCTTAAAATCATTTCCATGTTTTAGTTTATGTTAGAAATCAATCAATCAACCTCAAACAAAAAACCCAAATGATTATCGATCAAAAATGTCTAAAATTGAGTTGATTTCAAAATCCGATTTAAATTAATTAACATAATGATTTAAAGATTAGTTAGATTTAAAATAGAGTCGCCAAATAATTTTTAAAAAATCAATAAAATGTTCATGTATAAATGTACTTTATACCATAGTATTTCAATATGGTTCGCTATTTGGCTACGCTTGGAAAATGACTTTTGCGTTATGTCCTTTGCGCCGTCGAAGACATTTTATTTATAAAGCAAAAAGTCTGGCAATCAAAGTTTTATTTATAACATTTATTTTTTAATTAATAGTCTGGGGTCCTAAACAAGGATAAGTTTAGATTACGTAAAGAATTGTACAAAATTATTTTAAAAAGTTGTATATGCGATTGCGTTGATAGTAGATTGAGTAAGAACCTGAAAAATATCAGAAAATTATTAGAATTTAAAAATAAATTTTCAAACTAACTTAGCCAATATTATTGTAGAAAATATTCCAAAATATTTAAAAATCAATTTATGACCTTTCGGGATATTTGAAAATGAATTGGGGTTCCAAATTATAAACAGAAATATTGGATTTTGAAAAGTGGAACCAAAACAGACCTTAAGACTAGAGTCCTAGGGCTTGCCAAGTTGTGGGTCCATTTATACTAGTCTGGGCTCGTATAGATCTCGGTCCAGACTGATGGTGGTCTATCGGGGCTCGGGACACTCGTCAAATACACCATTAATGCTAGGAGAAACCTGGCATAGTGTATTGAGGTACAATTCCACATTCCTCTAGGAATTTAGCAAATGGTCT